>NC_045745.1:12009700-12017930 GCF_008692095.1 Etheostoma spectabile | reverse complement strand
AAAAAAAAATCACAATTAGAATATTTTGCCATATTGTTCTGCCCTAACATGATATCAATGGTGTGAATCAGTAATTGTGCAAAAGACCAAATAGTTTACTCCAGTGTGCCGAGATTGAGGTCTGCCACTCCGTACTTTCCACTTCTGTAGTGGAAACCACATAAAACACTTTATGCAGTGACCCATCACTCATCTAAACTCCACCTTCCCCTGCATTGTGAAGAGCTTCGCTGACTGTTGCTCTAAATAGCCTTCAAAGTATGTCTCCAAAATGTCACCTAAAACAGCTCAAATAATGACAACAATGGAAGTCTAAAAAGCATTTGTCACTGTGATTGTGGCTACAGGGCTACATTTAGTGATGGTGTCAGAGAGTCAGATTGTTAGAACTACATTCTTTCAGCATGTCTCAAAGCAATGGTGGACTCTCAGATTGATGACTTTTACAGCTTCTGTTCCCTGTTGCCGATTCTCACCAGACCATTTTGCTCAGTCATCTATCAGCGAATGCTTTTGTTTACATGCACACAGAAATGCTTTTTAAAACATTTTCTCGCTCGCATTGTAAAACTAGGAAAGCATAATTGCGTGTATTTGGGAGACAAGATCATTTGTATCTGCCATATCTGAAGAATCACAGTATCCATTGATCAAACGCGAGGTTTTTTTTATGCTTTTGGAAAGATATTCTATAAAGTGGTTTATTAATCCCAGCAAAAAACAACTTGAGTACAATCTGTTATCAGTTATGGCCTTGGGCCTTATTCACATAAGACCCAAGTTGTAAGAAACCAGAATGCTTTAAAATTTGTGATTTAAATGACTAAGAACATGTGTTCAAGTACTGTACAAGTTTGACGCCTGTTGAACAAGTACAGTAGAGCAGTTTTTTTTTTTCCCCTGAATGGTCCACTATAAAGCAGTGGTTTGGAAAATCTGCTGACCCTTAAGTTTCCAGCCTCTGGCAACAGTGTCCAGGAGCCAGACACCCCCTGTGCTCAGGCTTAAACAAAGAGCTGGGATGACGGCTGGAACTGGAGCATGCTAAGAAACAATGCACGAGTCCTGACCTCCAAGACCTTTCCACTGCTCCCTCTCCTTCCCGCCCCCCCAAGTGTTCTTCTCGTTGTTTTTTGGTGTTTTCATATCGTGACTGCTCCCACAGCATGAAAGAAGTTCATTATTCCCCCTCGAGATGCTAATTATGAACCTACTGCAACATCCAGTCGTAGGTTTGCTGAGCCACTAGTGGTCTTAAATCGTATCATTTCTATTCATGTCCAGCCCAAAAACAACTGCAGAACTATTTCCAATTTTGCCATTGCATGTCATGTATATGTAAAGTGATTCTAACGGCAGGTATGAAGTGTTAACTTTCCTGGCCGTAGTTACGACTCAGAAAAATGGTAATTGCGGCTCCAATATGACATGAACGTGGCATTATAATAACATCTGCTGAATGTCAATATAAAAAATAGCAAAATCTTGCAAAGAGACATTTAAAAAGATCTGCATATGATCATTATATATATATATATATATATATATACAGTGGTGCTCAAAAGTTTACATACACATGCTTAAGTTGACTAAAAAGAGGAATAAAAAAATCATGTTTTGGAAATTTATTTATACCTAAATTAAAAAAGAGTAAAATCCAACCTTAAGGACACACAATTTTTCTTTGTGAATGAAACGTATTGTAAATAATAAATGTTCTTATTAAAATACGGGTCATAATATCTACCCCTATGTTAAATTCCCATAGAGGCGCGATTTTATATTAAAGCCAGTTATTTCCTGGATTCGGATATTATGCTCCTGATAAATTCCCTTGGCCTTTAGAATTAAAATAGCCCCACATCCTCACATACCTTCACCATGCTTAGAGATAGGCATGGGACTTTCTATAAAATCATCTCTCAATGCAAATCAAACCAGGTATTAGTCTAACTGAAATAAAACCATGCCTATCTCTAAGCATGGTGAGAGTATGTGATGATGTGGGGCTATTTTAATTCTAAGGCCAAGGGAACTTTATCAGGATGCATAATATCCTGAATCCAGGAAATAACTGGCCTTTAATAATAAAAATCTGCCTGCCTCTAGGGGATTAACATAGGGGTATGTATACTATGACCCCTGTATTTAAATAAGAACATTATTTATTTACAATACTTTATTCATTCACAAGAAAATTGGTGTCCTTAAAGGTTGGTTTTTACCTCATTTTTTAATTTAGGTATTAAAATAAATTTCCAAACATGATTTTTTTATTCCTCTTTTAGTCAACTTAAGCATGTGTATGTAACTTTTGAGCACCACTGTATATATATATATATATATGAGACTTGATGGAGCAAGAGCATATCGAAAGATTACGCTTTAATATGTCTGACGGTTTTTCATCAGTCTGAAAGAACAAGCTATACAATGCAGTATATGTATACAGTATATCCTGCCGCCTTCTTCATGAAGAATTACATAATTATTTTTTATGGGACTGATTGTCTTTTCATGTCAATTCTGGTTTTACGTTATTTATATATATGTAAAAAAAAAAAAAAAAGGTACTAATGTTTATTTCTTGAGTTTACCCATTTAAAATGCATCAGATAGCTATTTCATACCTGGCTATTATTTGCTCCATGAATGTTTGCTAATGCCTGATGACCTTTTCCTAATTATAATCTTATTGCTTCCAAATCATACTCTCAAAATGCAATCTGCTTCTGCACTTTTGGCAGCATAAGACTGGGGCATAAAAACACCAATTACAAACCATTTACTTCAGTTTATGTTGACAGGGATATTACAAGGTGATTCATGACTTTCAATCACACACACGTTCATAATCACGTTTCCTATGTAAACATCTTTATTTCTGTAGGTGCACTGAACTTTTGCGAAGATCGTGCAATTTAACAGTTACACATGACGATATTACCATATGAAAATGGCGAAATATCGTTATCGTGGTTCAGACGTAAGAGCCACTAAGGGGTTTGCTTCAAAAATCTGTCATGAGTCCTTTCCCCTGACTTAATCATTTCTGAAATCCTTTATTATTGCACAGTGAGGGTCCTGATTTACTTCCTGTAAGGCATTAAGGAATTTGATCAACACTGTTAAAGATGCATTTACTCTTATCAGTCTATTTAATTATATTAATAAAAGGAACATACCAGTGATGTTTCATGGTTTAGGCAATTAACAACAATAATTTTCACAATGCCCTAAAGACTAATTACCAACCACCCAAAAAATAAATAAAAAATATATTATTAATTACTGAGCTATGGAAAAGGGGTAGGATTAAATAAGTCTATACTCCTTTTCAAACATGTCTATGTTGGTTAATGTTTCTTTAATGTTTTGCTTATTTAATCGATTTGTACTTTTCTTTAATGTTTTGTTGGGTTCATTCCTTCATTCAAATAAGCGGTGACAATCAAATTGCATTTGACACTTGTTTGAGCATCCAGTGTGACACACACACACACACACACACACACACACACACACACACACACACACACACACAACACACACACACACAACACACCACCAACACACACACACACACACACACACCACACCCACACCACACACACACACACACCACACACCACACAACCACACACACACACACACACACACACACACACACACACACACACACACAATTACACTGAAGTAGCTGTATCATGCTAGTGAAAGGTGTATAGTGTATATTATTGTATAATTTATTTATTGTATCAATTATTGTGAATCTACTGGCTGGGTGGGCAGTACTATATTTCTCCAGTACTGTTGATCAATTTATTTACAATTGTATAATGTCATCCATAAGTATAAGTCTATTTGTTTTCTTGGAATATATTCAGGAGAACAAAAATGATATAAAAGTTAGGCTAAGACATTTTTTTTTTTCTTTGATGGTTGTTTTCTGGTGTACTGTACTATCAAGTGGATGCAAATTGACCAACGTAATTCTTTGATTGCCTGTTCCTCTGTTATTGCTGGGGGCTCACGAAGGACATCGAGTTTGCAGAGGAAAAGAAAGGGAGACATAGTTAAGTGGGCATGTCTTTTTATGTGGCAACATGTGCACCTTATCATGGATTGCCCTGCAGTGTTGCAGTTTAAGGTGCTCTAAGCGATGTCACACGTGTTTTAGACTACAACATTTGTTGTCACATACAGCAAACATCTCCTCACTATCTGCTAGCTGCCTGTCCCCAGAACACACTGTAAAAAACATCTCACTATCTTCTAGCTGCCTGTCCCCAGAACACACTGTAAAAAACATCTCACTATCTTCTAGCTGCCTGTCCCCAGAACACACTGTAAAAACGTGGTCTCTGTAGACAGCCCAGGGTCTACAAACGGCAACAAAAAGACGATTGTAATTGATTTAAAGAAATGCTAATAAACCAGAGCACGTTTTCCTCCAATCCCGAATGCTGCGTGGACCTGCCAGACCGTCCTCCACAGCGCCGTGATGGAAGGAGGTCTGGCAAAGTAGCTATGTTTCAATCCACCTGTTTTTATCCAAATAAAGTGATATTGAATGAAAAATGGCTGATGGAAAACAGTAACGTTGTAATTTCCCATAGGGGATCAATAGAGTATAATTATAAATTCAATGGAAATAAGTTCAGGTCTCATTGGATGTTATCTTGATCAATGTACGGCTTATGCGATAAATGCTGATGGAAACTTTGTTTGCTGGATAACATGAGACATGTCTCAAAAAAAGAGTTGTCTCGCAGCGGTAAAAGGGAGGGGGAAAAAAGGCAAGTTGCATCTGCATCATCATAGCAATGCGTTAATAGCGTTGTTGATATGTTGCTATCAGCCGGCACATAAGCACTACAACTTATGCATTATTGATCATGTGTTGGTAGAGGGCGCGATCCATTTTGTCTAGAAAAACTTTTTTCGCAAATGTTTGCTTGAATGTTTTGCAATTCAGTAGGAAAATGAATGGAAACACCTTAAAATGTCTGAAATCAAGTCGATATACCATTTTGATGGCAAAAAAGAACGTGTCGTCTTTACGCACAGTTTTTTATTTGCTTTAAAGCCGTGTAATGGAAACACACTTTCACCAGATTTATTCGAATGAGGTTTTTTTTACCAGACTTACAGAGTGACACTACAGCTAACTTCTAAATTTGGTTAGGTTGGTGGTTTTGATCACAAAACCTAAAAAACAAACTATTTTCCCATGTCGACGTTTCACTGTTAACTATTTAAATATATCAGCCTCTAAGAGCACATCACACTCTGTAGTAAGACGTTCTTATTGTTCTATACAGTATGTATATATGTGTCCAGCATTCCCCTTTACCACTGACTATTGGGTCTTCCATTTTAAAAACAAACATTTTACAAAGAGGAACTGTATGAAGAGATTGAAACTCACAGGTTTGTATTATTCATTTTCTGAGTGCATTAACCAGCAGGTACCCAGTGTCCGTTCCTGCATCATGCTGCCACAGAACCACTAACCTTCTTATTCATTTTCTTTCACACCAACATGTCATTTGCACCTTGCAATTTGTTCAGCCGCGTCCCCATAACATGTACAAGAGTAGGAGAAATCCATTAGCAGGTCAACAGTTACAGATGGGATTAGGGAGTTCTCTCCGATGGGAGATAATAACATAGCTGTGGTTTTTCTTTCTTGAAGATATGCATTTTCAAAAAAGTCACTTCAGGCACTCAGTCAGTTGCCTCCAAATAAAATCACTGAAGGAAACAGAGAAAGGGGAATTTTTAAGGCTGTGCTAACAGAACGTGTGCCTGATTTACAACTACCACCACATGAACTTGGCTGATATTTTACTCTGGTGGGTCACAGGCATTCATTTAAGGTTTGAAAAAGTCAGCTTCCAGTACTGCCTTCCCTGGAGAAAGGCTGTTTGCAAAGCTGTAATTGTTTGAAGGAGTGCAAACAAGCTA
This sequence comes from Etheostoma spectabile, assembly GCF_008692095.1. Taxonomy (NCBI): domain Eukaryota; kingdom Metazoa; phylum Chordata; class Actinopteri; order Perciformes; family Percidae; genus Etheostoma; species Etheostoma spectabile. The sequence goes on along the minus strand of NC_045745.1, from coordinate 12,011,960 downwards.
AATTTTGTTCAACATAAAAAAAAAATACTTTTTTGAGAAAATATATTACAAGGAGCCACCTCTTCAATTTGTGTATTGATACAATTTATGGGATGCGCTTTCAAAACTAAAGTGGTACTCAGTCATGTTCCTCAAGGAGGCTGCAAAAAAGGATAATTTTCTTCCACAGTAATGCATCACTTTAAAACCTTTTTTAATGGCACACTCATTTTTCATGATGAGAGAGCACTAGATATAATTTACAACAAAAGATACATGGGACACCTTTTCCACATTGTCACCTAAAAATGACTAGTTTACAGAAAATAAGGCACCCAAGAGTAATTTTAAGTACACTCGAATTATTATATTTTTATTGCAACTCTGCTAGTGTTAAATAGCATTATGTGCAATATCAACATCATAGTTTTCTTAACCACGCAGGATGCAGCGAAGTGTGTGGTAAGCCTATGTGCAGACATTTTGGGCGCACAAGATAATGTGTGCACAGAATATAGTGTGAAAAAAGATCCATATCTTGTGTGTACAAGATCATTTGTGCACACAAGATAAGAAAATGCTATATTTCAAGACTTCCAGAGCTTCGTGGCTTTGTCAGGTTAAGGACTATTTTATACACGGGGAGTCTTCATCCAATATCTAATGTGTCTGTGAACATTATGCTTACCATTTTGCCCGATTTGTTCATTTAATATTCAGCCTCCTACTTCCCACTCCACTGCACTATGTCACCTGCTTTGTTAAAACAACACACATTACTGCATCAGATGAAAATCATTTAAAAGCAAACTCAATTTGGAGTATATGTATATCTGGATGTGTTAACCAACTTATGTTTACCTATATTATGGTTAACCATACTTAAAATAATCTGGCCATGACAATACAAAACCATTTCAATACTATGTTAACATATTTCTTTACAAAAGCACATCACCGATACATACATGCCATATCTGGGCTGTCTGTTATATATAAAGTCTTCAAAAGCCAATAGTCCCCTGGGCTTTTCTCTCATTCCACTTCACTGGATCGAGACTGGAATGAGTTGCATAAGACTCCAACTGGACAAATTAATCTGTTCCTGTTTTTGAGGCTGCCATCAGAGACATTAATCCAGATGCATGCTGTTGCTCTCTAGTTAATAACTACCCTGACAGTCACCGTGCTGTTTCACTGCTTGTTTTATTCCCTTTAAACTAGGCCTCACTTGTGTTTGCTTGTGCTGTTTGTCAGTCATCCACATGATGCCTGTTGTTCCTCCGCTGTACCTGCCTAGTCATTTGCTTCAGTTTTTTTTTTTTTTCCTCCCCCCACTGTTCCCCTCCGGTGCTCGGATTTGCACCACTGTTATTTTAGCATTTTATTATTGCCTTTTTCCCAATGACTGTTCTGGGTCGTTGCTTTTAAAACAAAATGTATTTCATCATTGTCCTGTCTGGCTAACCTTCAGCCCTTAATGAATACAACCATTTTGTGCATTTGTCTGACTTTGGGCGATTTTCATTTAAAACAGTTGTAATATGGTTACACACTAGGGCACCGGGAGGGAGTCCGGCAGAATATCCACATTAACTTTCGAGACAAAGACGGTACGGTGAAAACACACTGTTGCCAGGGGCAACAAGCCACGGTCCATTACAAGATGTTCAGGTGGGTTTTTCAACCTTGACCCACGCTGCCCTTGTTCCACACAAAACGCCTTTGTTGACAGACGAGTGAATGAAGCTGCTCGAGCTGTGGGGAGAGACGCTCAAAGTTGGTAAAGCGGTGAGTGTTCCTCAATGGCCAAGGTCCTCCTTCTGGGGTACAAAGGAGCTGTGGAGCTCTGTCAACGCGCGCATCTCCAACGCGCCGCCGCACACTTCTAATTCCTTTTTTGATGACCAAGGACATCAGCAAACCTCCCTATTTGACCCTTTGTACTGCCCTTCTTTTCGTTGGCTACGTTAGAGCGAGGGCTGTAGGATGTTGAGTAGAACCCCACAGATATATCGGCAGGCCAATTTTATTGTTTTGGCATTAGGCTTTTACCCGATCCATTAAAATCAGCATTTATAATGGCCGACAAAAACCAAAAAAAACAAAGGAATCATCAGAATCATTCATAATGACAAATTATTCTGATAAATTAATATTTAAAAATAAAAACAGACTGTCAACCATGTTGGGAGCGTTGGCGTTGTATAGTTTGTTCACCAGAGGGCGGTCTACTAGTCTCCATTGGCAACACTGATTTTTTTTTTTTTGTTAATGTGTT
>NC_045745.1:11972984-12009690 GCF_008692095.1 Etheostoma spectabile | reverse complement strand
GGACTTTAAGTTTCATATCTTAAGTTTGTATTTTTATCCATTTCATTTATCATAACTTTACAATATGTTGACGTTCCTCTGTTTTGTTGCGACGACAAAACAAATTATAATCCCATTATTTTAGTGAGAGCTCATATATAACTAATGTTAGGAAAATCTGTTTTGTAATGAGTTTCTGGATTTTAAAAAAATATATAGCCTTGATTTTTAAATAACTAAATACTTGTATTGGTCAGGCTCTAATGTTTAAGTTAAGTTATTGAGTTAAGTTATCTTAACCAACAAAACCGGGGGACAGAACCAATAAAATACTTTGCGTTATGTTTGAACAAAAGTCTGTTAGACACCTAGACGCCCGTACACCTGCATTTGCACTCATTGACAATCCCTGAAGGAAAATGGAACAGTTGGTTCGCTTATTTTTTTTAATTTATTTTTTTTGCAGCCAAATAATGGCAGCTGGCCTTGAATCCTTCTGTGACAAGCAGTCACGTCTCTGAACGTGTTTGTGTAGACCTGGGTGCTGCCAAAACACACTTTGTCACTGATGATGTAGCTAATTTTGTAGCATCTCAGTGTTCTCATGGTTCATTACCTTAGGCATCTGCTGCTGTCTTTGACCTTCAGGCAAAACAAAAGGAAAAGGCTGCTGAACTCAAAATAATTTGTCAGTTTTGAAAACCAGGGATGGGTCATTTTTTGGTTGATCTGTAGTTATGAGAGTTTCTTCTTTAATTTTAAAAAAGGCAGCGTTGGTAACTACTTCCAATATACACTTTGTATATCGTTTGTGGTGTTTACACCTGACAGCAGTATGGGCTCTAATAAAAGGAGCTAAAAAGAGCTGTCATTTGTAGCTGCTGCAATCCTCGACGCGGAGGTCCAGGGTTTGAATCCAACCTGTCACGATTTCATGCATGTCTTCCCCCTTTCTCACTTAACTGTTCTGTGAAAAAACCCAACTTTTTTTTTTAAAAAAAGGCCCCGATCACAGCATCGTGGTACGCTTGGAAAGATCCAACAGCACATTCACACCTTTTTTTTTTTTTTAAACAGGAAATAAAGCGATCATGAAGACACAATCACGACTGTACGCATCTATATTTATCAGAAAGTGCTGGTATGCAATGAGTATCTGTATAAGCCCGGACCAAAACTCTAAGGGGCTGGTCAATTCAAGAACTGCCAATACTATAGGGAACATATCATATATTGTAAAAATTCAAAACAAAATAATCTGCATCATGGTCAGAAATCCCAGATTGGTTTGTTCTCAGTGGAGGCAGAATAATATGCATCGGTCTCTGGAGCAGCAGAGTCTGATTTGCCAAGTTTGCCATTACGTAGGAGCAGGATACAAACTGGGGATGAAGGGGTGGGGGTGGCTGCTCGCAGAGGTTGCATGCTTGAATTAGTGCAGGTTCCCATCAGGCCGAGAGTGCTGAAGCGAGCTGCCATGCATATATACAATCACACGCAGAAGCAACACACCACACAGAGAAGCCTGCTGACAAACATTGGCACAGCATCTCCAAGCCGCACGCTTTTCTTAAGGAAACATTTAGACATATAGCAGGCACGCAGTTGAAAAATGGCATGACTGCATTCGCTCTCACCCACGGCTTTTCTCCCTTATGAGCAGACTAAATGCAGAGTAACGGTTATGTAACTCCAGCTGTTTCCACCATTCAGTTATACTCCCATCAGAGGAGGCTCAACGGGCCTGCAGCTATTGTCCCCACATTTTACAACCTTCGTTCAATGCATTGCCATATTGACTTCATGCATATAAATCGATGGTACAATAATAGTAATAAAAAGTGGAATAATGTGCAAATGTGAGGGAACTCCAAACGAATGGGTTTGACATTTCAATAGATTATGAAAGAAGATTAGCTTTATGTGGAGTTAGCCACTCAGCCGATTTATAGCAGATTCAAATGAACTTATGATTTGGTAAAAAGGCGAAAGAGAGATTGTTGGCTAATATAGTGGACCTCCCGGTAAATAACACAACATATGTTTAATACCTCTTCTATTGTACCCCCCTATTTTACTTGTTGGTTCCCTGTACACAGATGTTTTTGGCTTCCAAGTCAATCTACTGGTGAATATGTTAATGTTCAGATTTCTGCATACACACAGCCTTCCTATGTGATTCATTGATTTTCAATTTAAACATAAAAACAGCGGACTTAAAAATCCTCATTTTGTGCCAAGTCAAAACCAAAGGTTAGCACATGAAAGCGTAATGCAACATTCCAATGTGGACCTCAGTGTTAAAACAAATATCTCTCTGTATTACATATCAAGTAACCTGGGTTGTAACTGATTTACACTCTGCACAACTGGCTAGTGAATCTACTGAACTCCAGGGGTCCCACATGGGTTCTTGGCGGAAAATACCAAAACCTACCAACTACGTTATTTTGCAAGACCTGCTTTCTCATTTTTGAGTTTATGCGATAAACCACTAATCCAGGCTGAGCATGCATAGTCAAAGTGACACTGAATTAAGGCTACAACCAGCAGTTTCCTAATCCTAAAATAAAACAATCTGGTGTAGGGCTACAGGAATATCAACTTGTTTGCTCCTTTCTGCTGTATTCCGAATCAACTTCAAAACTTCTCACATACAAAGCCCTGAATAACCTTGCCCCGCCATACCTCATTGACTTCTCACCCGCCACATTCCCGCCCACGTCCTCAGGTCCACCGATGCCAACACACTCAAGACCAATCAGGACTAAGCTGGGGACCTGGGGCAACAGAGCCTTCTCAGCTGCTGCACCCACCCTCTGGAACAACCTCCCTGACCACATCAAACAGTCAAGCACCCTACCATCCTTCAAACAGGCCCTCAAAACTCACCTCTTTGAACTTGCTTTTTCCGGTTAACAGACTTTCCCAGTTTTACCGTCTTTGACTTTGCCCACCTTTCCTGCTTTACTTGTGCTCATCAATGTGTCTTCCTTTTCTTTTTTGTCTGTCATGTCTACGTACCTTTTGTGTATTCATAAACCAAAACTGTAAAGCGTCTTAGTGCTTAAAAAAGCGCTATAAAAAAAAAATATATATATATTTTTCTTGTTATTATTCCCTCAGAGAGCAACTCACCGGTGAGACACACTGATCCAGACTCATCCAAAGATATGTGACACTGGTCTTGAATTCAATCCTGTTCTCTGCACACTCTACCCATCAATCAACATATTTGTCACGTGAAATCAAATCAAATACAATTTCATGTCAGTACAATTTATGCATATGAAAAACAGTAAATCGATTGAGATTTTAAATGCAAGACAAGAAAGTATTGGTCACGCATCAGAGCAGAGTAGGAAACCTTTCTATTTCTATATAAGATTTGTTGAGGCTACACACGGAATAGTAAGACTAGTCTTGTACAGTGCAAGTAGTGAATGGTGTTTATGTTTTTATTGGCGTTGCATTTGGTGAAGAACACATAATGAGTTGTTTGGACCCAGTTAGGAATCTCCTGTCTTGACTTGGGACTCGCAAAACAACAATTTGGTACCACCACTACCACTGGCATTAAACCGATCTAAATAGGATGCATTCCAACATTGTCACAGCACAACAGAAAAGTGAACAGGGGAGACGAGTGAGATAAATGCATATAGAGAGAGACACAATCTAGCGTAGCTTGCCGTTTGTATATACAGTATTAGCCTTGATAAGATCTCTTGATAGCTTCTAAATGAAGTTCTTGACGAACAAATAACTCTTTGCAGTTAATAATCTGAGACGGTATAACACAATGTGCATGTTGACCCAGCAATCATCACAGTAAGGGTGATAGGTTATACCGTTACAGGTTTGTAAAATGAACCCCCCTACATCAAGCTTTCATGGTCTCACTACCTCATTAGAATTTAAAATAATGGCTGTGTTCATATGCTAGTCTTAAAATAAAAAAATAAAAAAAACTGCAGACTTGATTTTCTTGCAAAAATGCAATACCAAAGATATAAAAACCTCAACTACCGCCACAGCTATACTGCATGTATAAGGCTGAGAGTGCCATAATGCTAAAGAAAGTAAAAGGTGCTTGTTTGCTCCATATATCCTGCAAATGACTGGAGTCGTTTAATTGGCCTTTTATAGCAAAGTAAAGTGGATGATTAGCTGGCATCGATCTAAGTCCTCTCACGACACTCAGTGACATTTCCTCCCTTATTTTATTTTATGTTTTGCTTTTTTTTTTTCTGTCAAGGCCATACAGCTGAGTGAGCATGCAGCAGAAAGCTAATATCACCAGCCTAATGCAACCCTTCATCTTCCAGCTCCACCCCTGCTTTTTCGTGGCAGCAGTGCGGACTGCAAAAAATTATGGATTTCCTTGCAAATGGAAATGGAAAAAATAAGCTGGGGAGAAAAAGACAACAACAGAGGCCCTGGCTGACTTGTGTGAGGACTGGGGCCCCTGAAAGCTGAGGTCTTGGTTCTTTACAGATTAGAAGATCAGCCCTCCCAGTACTTCCCCTCAGGGCCGCGCAAAAGAGAGAGCGGTGGAGGAAAAGCTTTGATTCTGATGCAGCTCTGCCAATGTTTCCATCCCAGAGCTACGGATGCTCAATCTCCTGTCTGAACCAGCTCCCAAAAAACAGGCTTTTCTGCTGTAATGCAGACTAAATCTCTAATTACAATTTTGGGCTTGAGTAGCAGAAGTCATAATTATGGTACCTCTTATTATGCAAATTAATTGACTGATTCCAAAGAATTAATTACCTTGTGTCCCAAGTTTGAATAGCAAATGAGAGTTTTCAGCTCCTATTTTGATTTGGTGTTTGGATTCCTTTTTTTGTTTGTGTGGAAATAATGGGATAATCAGGAAACAAAAGGTGATGCAGACGCGATGTGCACGATGAATGGAATATTTACTCAGAACTACAACAGATTGATGAGCCTTTCTGGAACATACATCTATTCCTTTGTCAAGGAAAAATGTAAGAATGAAATTTTTTGGACAAATGATGCAGGGTTTTAAGATTCTTGGGTTGTCTAACATGAGAAAGGCTGTAATTTCTTGAGGTGCTATCTGAGAGGCTTACATATTGGCTTTAAGCTGTTTGGCTCCATACATGTAACAGGTACACGTGTGTAAAAAGGTAAAGATAGGACAAGAAAAAAGTAATGATTCTGACAAAAATACTAAATTGAATTACAATGCTATGTAAAATTCAACCTAAAACATTTGAACTGATTCAAGTTATCAAACAAGGTATTCTATATATATATAAAAAAAAATTATAACACATTGGCCAAAACTATGTGGACACCCTTGTGTCAGTCCAAAAAAGTAAATCCCACAAGGACATATTTAAAACCGTGCTGAGTGGATATTGTTTTCTAAATGTGATGTTGAATGATCAGTTTTGGGAATCATAATTACTTTGGCCTTGTGGCATATATCGCAGACTTTAAGAAACTACGGTCCCACTGAACAAAGCACGTCATGTCAATCACATATCCACTTAACTATTCCAAGTCTAGTCATGAGGCTTCAGCCCCAGTTCTAAATCGTTGCTGTGATGTGCCTACAGCATGCATTCAAATAGAGTTGTATCACCTCACCCTTCTTGACATTTTCAAAGTTAGTCCACCTCCACGAAAGCGTGAAACGAGCGGTCCTAATCCCCGCCTTAGCTCCGACTCAGTGCCTCCAGTTCATCTCCAGCAGGATTCAAAACAAAAGGGCCTGGCAAATGAAATGCATGGGCAGAGAGGCAGCGCACAATGTGGTCCACCTGAATAGAGTGAAATGAACTAGTCTTGACAAAGCAAGGGTGGATGAGAAAGAGTCCAATCAAAGCTCCGAGACCTGATTTGCCGTACGAAGAAACCCCTCAAAGCTGGAAAAGGCGAGACCCTTGACTTGTACCTGTGAGGCACACGCTTTCCATTCTGCTCAGTCATTATCACTAGATCACAACTGCAGCAAGAATTAACAGTCTAATTGGTTCTGTTGAACAGACAGAGACAGACATAAGAACTATTGAGCTGAATTCAATGAACTGCCGTCTTCAGTGTTTGAACCAGTGGACAAGGTCAGCGTTCACAGCCTCAGTAATAATGCAGCTTGCAAAGAGAATAGGTAAGTGTCAGAGCTAAACAATCCAATCCACATCACACATCAGCATCCAGCCTGTGGGTTTGTTTTGCAATAAGCCTGCAGTTGTCATTGGCAGGGCTAATTATGAGGACAGCCGTTATACTATATGATACATTTCCACATAAAAAGGAACCCTAATTTTGTCTGTCGGGCATTTGAATTCTTTCTTTCTAATGGAAGATAACAGGGGCACACGAATAGCAATTAAATGCTGCTCAACTTTGGTGAGATTACACTCATGAGAAAGACAGCCAATGAGAGCAGGCGTATTGCCTCTGAGAAGAGAGAGGAGACAATGTGGTAGAAAACAACAACGTTGCATCAATTGCATTTGTACGAAAGAAAGTTTAAGCCTTTTGATTTTAGAAACAAGTAGGGCTCTTCTAAGTGCCCAGACATATCAGATAATGATGTAGAAAATGTTTCATCCCTATTGCCAGACAACATCGATATTGGATAATTCTGCCAAACACCCAATTATGTTCACTGACTACTATTGACATTCAATACCAACTTATAAAAAAAAAAAAAAAAAAAAAAAAAAAAAAAAATGTTTGTGCGTCCTTGCAATAAAAAGGTGTTTCTGGAAGTTTACCAAAGACTACTTGTGGATGCTGCTTATATAAAATACAATGTTATAAAAAGATGGTAGCTGAAGACATCTGATAACCAGAATTTAGTCATGCTTTAAAGCTCACTGACACTAATCAAAAGCAGTCCAGCAATTTGAATCTGAAAATGTGAAATATTTGTAAATCTACTCAGAAACCTGCGTATCACAGTATGTGAAAGTATTATGGGTGTATGATTCAGAAAACGTCATTGATTGAATGAATGGTTGGTGATAATGGGTAATGTAGATATTGCATTAAAGATCAGCCCCCCCACTCAGATCAGCTGGTATTCTGTCTATAATGGAGTGCAATGGACATTTCTAAGTGACCCCAAACTTTTGACCGGTAGTGCATGTATATGGTGTATATTTGTATGTGATGTCTGTGACCTACTGGGACCTTGAATTTACCATTGGGGATCAATAAAGTATCTGTCTAATTAGAAGAGAGAGAGAGAGAGAGAGAGAGAGAGAGAGAGAGAGAGAGAGAGAGAGAGACGAGAGAGAGAGCGATATGAGAGATGAGAGAGAGAGAGGAGAATGAGAGAGAAAGAGAGAGAGAGAGAGATTTTGAATCGGTAAAGCTTGAATCGCAATTTGAAACGATTTTTTGCGCAAAAGACTGTACAAACAGTTTAAAAACATTCACTCAAGTACATGCTTCACGTTCAGGTGAGTGAGCTGGCATTAACACACACATGCCAGGCTGTCATATCCATGCTTGTCTGACTTTTTTTTTCTTATTAAATAAGTAAACCACATGCATGCATGAAATCACCATTTCATAGGCAATTTTTATCTCAGTTTTGTTGGTTTTTGTTTCCTTGGAGATTTGGAGATTTTTTTTTCCCCGTTTCACATTCCCTTCCCACATACTTCCTGCCTCGGCTTATAGAGACACACATTTGTTATTTCTCACGAAGCAGGCCTACCCAGCTACTATATTTGACAACTTACAAAATGCTGCAGAAATTTTGCTTTCGGGATGTTGTCAACACAATACAGACAAAATAGTGATCTTCTTTTGGAAGGTTGAGTGGAGTCATGGATTGATTTTCTAACCTCATTAACATAAAAAAAGACTGAAATGAAAAATGTGCTTGCTTGCATGCTCCATGCTCTGAGTTTACATTCCCACAGTTTTCAGCTGAAAACATTAGCGATCTGGTGTCATTCATATAGAAGCAATGGCAGTAAATGGGATTCTACGGTGCGTACAGTATACATACTATGTTGCAGCAACCACCAACCACCTTTCATTTGATAGGATTTAAGTCTATCAGACTGCTTAGTTTCTCAATAGAGGCAGGCAGAAAAGGAAAGTGGAATGAGTATTACCTACAACATACCACACTATTTCACTTCTATTGTTTGTCCCCTACCTTTGAAAAGACAAGACAATTTGCTGGCCGTGTGCACAAAAGGTGATGAGTTCATTCACACAGATGGATGTGACAGATGGTGGAATGAATTCCATGTCAATGTAAGAAAGAGTTGCAAAAGTCAAAAAAGTAAACTGTGGGGCTTCGAGCATGCTACATACTATTAACCCTCAAACAGAGGTTGTTGTTTTTTTACCGAGACTGCAGGCTTTCTAGACACAATTTAATCTCCGATGTCCCCGTTTCAGAAGCATATTGTACCAGATTTTAATAAGACCCCTCCTGTTTTCACATTTGCCATTTTTTCCCTGATAATGCAAATTCAAAACTTCCTCCATACTGGCTTCTTCTCAAATTAAGGATGTATTAATAAAAATACATTTTATTTAAAATGACGCCTTTCTCTGCACTTAAGGACGCCGTACAGGGATACATAATAAAAAGAAAGTGTACAACATTAACAATGCTAAAACTTTTAAGTCATGTCACACTCATCACGCTGCTCTGAGTTTCTTTTTGTAAAAGAAATACCGTTTTCAGTCAATAATACATTCAAATCAGTTCAACTGTGCCATTTGTTCAATATTCATTCTCACAAAAGTCCACTTCCTGTGGGTTTCAAAACAAAGACCTTTAAATGGCTAAAAGAGCCCAATCCCTTACCCCCGTCCGGGTAGGCTTTTAATGTGAAACATCTGCAGGAAGTGTTAAGTGTGCTTGGACAGGACCCATTTGAATGCCAGCTCTGATATGCCAAACTGAATCTATAATTCCAATTCTGACCACAGATGAATCCAATTCTTTTCATTTCTCAGCATAAATATGAAATCCCCATTTAAAATATGCACTGTCCTTATAATGTTCTAGATTCTTCATAGACCTCTATCTACATCTGACATCGGAGTACTCGCTCAGTTGCTATTGATGAATAAAACAATTCAAATATATTCTGCGATAAAGAATTAGGGCTGGACAATATGAGGAAAATATCTTATTGTTATTATTTTGACTGATGGTGCAATTGCGAAACGATTTGCAATATTAGAGGGAATCATGTTTTTGCACCGTTCTCATTTTCTTTGAAAAATATATTAAAATAATCAGGTTATTCCGGCAAGATCTGTACCAAACAAATGTTTTCCTTAAGTCTGTTGAATGTGACATCTCTGCAGCACCACAGTACTTACTTTGCACTTAATATTGATTTGGATATTGTCCACATTTCCGTTTCAATAAAATTGTAATTAACTTGGCAGCCCTCTATAAACCAAAACTATGACTATCTCTTTTGTGTAATATGTGACTGATCATGCCCGCTGATTTTCCACATCTACCAAAGCCAGTAGGCGGTACAAACTCAGCACATTGCTGTGTTTTGTCCTGCTTGTCCAAGTCAGCAATTTGGCTCCACACCTCACTTAATGACTGTTTGAATGAGCACATAAATGCCACCTCGGCTTCTGATTCAGAAATCAAGCTGCGAGGTGGGTATACTGTATTCAGACCTCTAGATGTAGTGGTCGGGTGCATAACCAGCTATGTTAGGTCTGGATCAATGCATGGTCAATCCCTTTCCTGAGAGGATGTATCGATTTGGTTCCTCTGGCTGACCAACCTCTAATCTCTTGAAACGTTGTGGTGCTCCGCCTGCTCTTTGGAGACACTGCATCTTGCCTGAGCCGAGGCCTGGCGAACTGCAGAAATATACAACTATGTCAGAGAAATCTATTCACTGCTGCTTTGAGTCTGTAATGTGAAATGTGTTCGATATCAAATACACAGCCTCCCGCAGATGTGGCTCTGGAGGCTGCTTGGAGTTCCCATCAAATAGTGTTGTACACACAGAGAATGGCCCATCTTTATTCAGCATCATGGAGATTTCATCGGAAGGATTTGGTGTTGTTTCACTACAAATCGATGGCAAACTACGAGGAGTTAAGTTATTTTCTTCACAAATAATCATCCTTTCCCAAACGTGTTTAATAATTCTGTGTTCTGATAACCTGCCTTCAGTGCCTTAAGTCGCTGAGCTTCTGCAGATGTGGGGAATTTTGACTAAATTAAAATTATTGCTGCTATTTATGTTTCCATTTTACCGCTTTTTCAACACATCTTCACCTATTCTCCGATATCATAAAGACATCCTCCATTAGATGACAAGATTGAGTTAATGTCTTCTAATAGGCTCATAAGCAGCATTCTGAAAGCAGACACTAGATGAGAGAGAGCAAGCAGCATCATGTTAATGAATGTGTACATAGCGCTCCATTTGGGTCGAGAGGGAAAAAAATAAATTAGCAAGTGCTAAGCATCACAGCTCACGCCATATTTCTGTCAACTGGGATCGGTTTACCATAGTGTGAACGAAGCCACAATGTCTAGAAGGTGATTAATATTTGATGAAGGCTAAGTGCAAGGAGGGAAACATAAGGTTTAAGCTGCTGTTTGGGGAAGTGTGAGCAATTGTATGTGACTAGGACAAAAGGTCAGGTTTGTTTGGCATCAGTGTAGGTCACCACAGAGAATCTTTTGTTAATGGGTGGATTCATAACAATTATCTTTGCAAAGGTTTATTTAAAACCTGCATGGTTTCCTTTGGATAATTTGGTCTCAAGCAAGGTTTTAGCATGGGGGCAATGTTGTGCAATTGTATCATGCAAGTAATAGCACTAAAGCTCATTACACTTGGAAAGAATCAACGGGGATTGGAATTAAGTTAGCATTTAGGGCTAGGATTCAAAAGAGTCACAATCTGCTTCAGATGGGACCATGTAAAGCTAAATAAACCAAACTTTAACACAAAAATACACAATTAAAGATAACATTACAATCCAGATCACATAGAATAAAGGTAAGGTATATGGTCAAAAGAATGTTAACACACCAGTCCCCTTACTTTTGTGTTTTTGTGGAGCTGTGGAGCTAGTTCCACTGAAGTGAAATCTGAACGCTACAGCATACAATTTTATGTTAACCAATGTTTTTTAGCTTTATCTAGCCAGCCTTTTTTCCTTTAATACTCTGTCTGGGTTTGGGGTATATTCGTGGGTTTTCTCCAACCAAATATTTGGCGGTCCGACCAGCAAACAGAGGGAGTGGCTGAGAATGATGACGTTGAGGTTCGGTAACCTTCAATGGTTCCGTAATGGTGGCAAGGCAAAGCAGCTTCATTTGTATAGCACATTTCAGCAACAGGGCAATTCAAAATGCTTTACATAAGACGATTAAAATAATAAAAAGGTTCAGTGCAGTACAAGAAATTAAAGAATTAAGAGCAAGTAAAATAGGTCAACATAAAATCCGAAATTAAAAGTTACATTGCAGTATAAGAAATGAAACATTAAACAGCAGTTAAAACAGTTGAACATGAAAGCAGATAAAATAGCATTTTATGCTGCTAGTATGGGACAGTGTATAAGCCGCTGCCCCACACACGTTATCGGGCGCAATAACCATTTTGTGGAAACCCAAACTTTGTTGACCAATACAACATTCTATTCAGTCAGAACCATATGTCTTTACCATGTCATCCACCACGGGCCCCACAGGTTCATGTGACTTTGTTCTCTGGTTACCCATAACCAAGAGTGGAAGTAGTTCTCTTCACACTACTGGCAGAAAAAGATGCGGTCCCTTGTGGCAACGCTGCAAAATATCCCGATGGTAAAGCCCGAGCAAGAACAATCTTTGTTGAGTTTTGTTGGTGGCCATGATGTTGTGGCCCTCCTCCCAGAGGGGTTCGGGAAAAGTTTTTCAGCTCGCTTCATTAGTGGTGAAGAAGTTAGCTAAGGCTAACGCTAGCGATGCTAAGCCGATAGTTGTCGTCTCCCCTCTTGTTAGCATGGTCCTATTAGACAGTACGTAGGAGAGCGGAGCCAGGCCACCAAAAAGTGGCTCTGGGCAGAGCCAGTATTTTTAAATTCAACAGAGTACCGGCCTGCAAGGAAGTTAATACTTATCAATGGAGAGTGGCCAAACTCTCTGTACAAATGAAATGTACGTGAGTCTGGTAGGACCAGGCTAATATCTAGCACCTGTTGTAAAGCACTGGATCACCAACTGCAATCTAGCATCAGTTGCCAACCTCTCTAACGCTATATGCTGAACGGTGGCAAACCTTTAGCCAGGTCCTAAATGTTTCCCAGAAGAGTGGCGGCTGTTATAGCAGCATTTAATGTCTGTTGTGGTGAAATGTCACTTTTAACAACAACATACTGTATGGATGTAATGTTAGGAGGTCCACATGTCTATGGTATATGTCGAGCATAATCTACAGTTGGCATAGTGCTTATGAAGCCACTTTTAATCTAATGTGCAAACCCAATCTCCAATTTTCAAGAAACCCTTTTTTGGCTTTTGGTTGTGAAATATTAACCAGTAAGATATGAATACATATTTAATGAACAATTTTAGATTTAAACTGATGTAGTGTATTATTGCAATGACACACTGCACACTCCAACAGACCTTAAAATAGTCCATTAGTTGGGAAGCCTTTTAGTAATAGGTTCATTTCAACCTGGGGAGTAGAGAAGTCGGCATAATCCTAGTCATGCACGGGCCAGGATATGTCATCCAAACCTGTATAAAGCAGCTGAAAATGGAAGAATTTGGATAGTGAATGTTTGGCTGTGTCCACATAATATATAATTCTATATAGACTCAAGGCAGTTTTTGTTTGGAGGGATTCAAAGAGGTAGGATCACACAGTTTATGTAGTTTAGTGTATGTTCTTTAAATTCAAAGACTGACTTACCATTGGGTAAGCACCCTTACTCTAGATGTACATGCCTCGTTTTGCAGGTTGGGGGGGGGGGACTCAGTCATACTGGGCAATTAAACAAAAACTATGAGCCGATACCTGCTAAAAGCTGTAAATATCTGTTGATTCTCAGTGGGATTGGAAGTGCCAGCAACTGTTCTAAATCACGTGATTCAATGTAAATATCAAAAGTCAGGGTTAGTGCAGCGTTTTTTGGTTAAGGTAAACTATTTTAGTATTCCAAGTAAAATATGTCCTTTTTTTAAAATACATAGGCACCAAAAAAAGAAAATATGGTATCTGAATTTAATCCGGGTTTAATATACTGTATGTCACACAGTTTACTTTTTAGTTATTTTGTACCACTTTCTACACATTATATCTATATGTTGTAAGCTTTTAAAAAGGTTTTAGTCACCAACACTCCCTGATAGCTGCAGGCTATGCATACACATGGACAGGTAGTACAAAACAGCACAAAGAGCCGAGGCTGACTAATGCTCTATTTATCCCATGCAGCAACATTGTGATGCTACATTGATGGCAGTGAGAGTAGGGGAAATGATCGGGCTGCCTCTCCACAGGGCACAGGCCTGACTGATTATTCACAAAGACTAGCCTGGGTGCACCCTAATCCCCTTGTTTCTGAGTGGGGCCTGATTGTGTTGCCATACAAGCAGGAACTTTAATAAAACAAAACTTCAGAAGAAGCCTGCAATGTGGACCGTGCTCGGTTAAGGGGGGGGGGGGACGATGCGTGAGGGATCTACCAGTCGGTCTGTCTATGTACATTGGCTACAGCTGAGTAAAGCCAGCAGTTACGTCAGAATTGAGGTTTTAGCATGATAGGTGTAGTATTAATATGGATTGACAACACTGCAGAACTGGTCGACAGGGCTCGACAGTAACGCTTATTGATATTGAGTCAATTGGAAACCGTTGTGGTTTCTGATCACCTCCTACAATGATTGAAATAATTTAATGAATAAGCTTCAAGTGAACTTGAATAAAGGGTTGCAAAATGAATGCTTTTTAGGTTTTTTTCATAAGATTTATAAAAAAAAAAAATAAAAAAATAAAAAGATTAATCAATTGCGGACATTTGCTGCATGATATCTTCCCCCCCACCCCACCCCTTTCATGTCTGTCAGCTGTCCGGTCAATAAAGGCCTGAAAATGCCCAAAAAATAATCTTTAAAAAAGTAATAATCTAGTTAACACTAATAACACGTTACACTTGGCAGCAGATAATGTTAGCCTAGCATTAGCTAGAGTAACTTGATAAAACATGGTTAAAATGCTGACAGTTACACGGTGTAAAAGTGTCACTGTAATTCACTATAGAACACTAGAAACTAGAAACAGTCTGCCGCTAAAGCTAAAAGACGCTAGCTGTTGTCGGAAAAACAAAATGTTGCGTTTACTGGGAAACCTCGTGGTGCATTCATCTGTTTTTTTTTTTAACAGCAATTTACTGGTGAAAGAAATCTTTTTTGTCAAGTTTATCACATTTTTAGTAATCATTTAATTCCCCCCCTTTTTTGTGCTGATCCGAAAATGTATCCGATCCGTGACTCAAAACTGCGATCCGTTTGGTGGGTTCTGTGATCCGCTGCACCCCTATTTGAGAAGGATGGGAAATTATATTGCAAGCCATTGCCTCATTGTTTCATTATTATAAATGTGTGACATGTAGTAATAAGAAATGAATTGCTCCAAATACAGGCAGTTTAAAACATGGCAACCGTATTGTCAATTTCCGCAACCAAAAGCTGATGCCTGGTTGCCAAGCTGGCAATCACTTTAAAAAGTTAGCGTTGAGCCCTGAGCAGGATAAAACTCTTTGAAAAACAAGCCTTCTAAAACCAACACTATATTTCCAACATGTTAACACCACCAAGGTCTTGCCCACATTTAATTCATACTCCCATTCTAAAGACGGCTTATGATACAGTGACTGTTAAAGTAGTTAGTGGACATCAGCCTCTCGGCCAAAAAAAAAAAGTCTAAAAAAAAGTCCAACCTTAAACTTGAAGGTCAAAATTCACTGTCTAAATGAACAGCAATGACACAACTACACTCTAATTCTACACGTTTTTTTTTTTTTTTTTTTTTCAAGTTAAGCTTCCATTAAACAATGTCCCAATTGTTCCAACTTCTCATTATTTTCAGTGGGAAAAACACTGTCAGTCTCTAAGCCATGGAAAATTACTCGCTGGCACCAACTCAAAATCATATAGAAAGTGACTGTCAGCTTTTACAAAACACTGGTTCTCCTCCCGGCAGCTTCAATCTATGTGGCACTGTCGGCGTCTCATGTGAACAATGATGGGTATCCAGCTTTATAAAGTAATCAAACCCAATACAACAAAGTTTTCCAGTCAGTAGTTGACCAACAGAATCTATTTCTTTATAGAGCCAATGCGGCTTGTCTGGATAACAGGCCGACAGACAGGGAGACATTGACTTGTTCCCATTCTTGGAGAGCTGAAAAAATTAATTAATCAGCATTCATCAATGTGTTATGCTGCTCGTATTCTAGCAGAAATGTGAGGCAGCTATATCTACAGAGGACAGGCCCAATCAAATAGTTCTTGGGGCCCAGGGAAGAATTTGATTGGAGCAGTCAATTTGGGAAAGAGCTATGTGCTGAATCAAGCAGGATGTGGAAACAAAACAACATCTATAAAGCTAGGATGGCAACACTTACAGATACATGCTATAATCATATTCAGTCAAGAGCGGGTGTCTTGTCACAGATTTGGATACTAGTGCTTCAGTCAATACTAGACTTTCAGTACTACAAATACCAAAGTACTGTATAGTACCTAATACATTACTGTATACGTACAATATATATACACACCACACATAATATATATATATAAATAAATATAATATATAGATATATATTATACACAATATACATATATAACATACATACTATATATATATATATTATACACACACACACAACACACACATATATAATAAACACATATATATACACACACACACACCACCACACAAACAATATAATATATATAATAGACACACACACACTACATATATAATATATATAATAAATATATAATTATACACACATACATATATATACACACATATACACTCACCGGCCACTTTATTAGGTACCCCATGCTAGTAAAGGGTTGGACCCCCTTTTGCCTTCAGAACTGCCTCAATTCTTCGTGGCATAGATTCAACAAGGTGCTGGAAGCATTCCCAGGGAGTTTGGTCCATATTGACATGATGGCATCACACAGTTGCCGCAGATTTGTCGGCTGCACATCCATGATGCGAATCTCCCGTTCACCACATCCCAAAGATGCTCTATTGGATTGAGATTGGGGACTGTGGAGGCCATTTGAGTACAGCGAACTCATTGTCATGTTCAAGAAACCAGTCTGTGATGATTCCAGCTTTATGACATGGCGCATTATCCTGCTGAAAGTAGCCATCAGAAGTTGGGTACATTATGGTCATAAAGGGATGGACATGGTCAGCAACAATACTCAGGTAGGCTGTGGCGTTGCAACGATGCTCAATTGGTACCAAGGGGCCCAAAGGTGCCAAGAAAATATTCCCACACCATGACACCACCACCACCAGCCTGAACCGTTGAACAAGGCAGGATGGATCCATGCTTTCAGTTGTAGACGCCAAATTCTGACCTACCATCCGACTGTCGCGCAGCAGCAGAAATCGAGACTCATCAGACCAGGCAACGTTTTTCCAATCTTCTATTGTCCAATTTCGATGAGCTTGTGCAAATTGTAGTCTCAGTTTCCTGTTCTTAGCTGAAAGGAGTGGCCCGATGTGGTTTTGCTGCTGGTGCCCATCTGCCTCAAAGTTCGACGTACTGTGCGTTCAGAGATGCTCTTCTGCCCACCTTGGTTGAACGGGTGGTATGAGTCACTGTTGCCCTTCTATCAGCTCGAACCAGTTGGCCATTCTCCTCTGACCTCTGGCATCAACAAGGCATTTCCGCCCACAGAACTGCCGCTCAATGGATGTTTTTTCTTTTTCGGACCATTCTCTGTAAACCCTAGAGATGGTTGTGCGTGAAAATCCCAGTAGATTAGCAGTTTCGAAATACTCAGACCAGCCCTTCTGGCACCAACAATCATGCCACGTTTAAAGTCACTCAAATCACCTTTCTTCCCCTACTGATGCTCGGTTGAACTGCAGGAGATTCTCTTGACCATGTCTACATGCCTAAATGCACTGAGTTGCCGCCATGTGATTGGCTGCTTAGAAATTAAGTGTTAACGAGCAGTTGGACAGGTGTACCTAATAAAGTGGCCGGTGAGTGTATATATATCAACAATATAATATACACACACAATATATCACACATACATATATATATATATATACATATTACATTAACATATATACACACATATATATATATCTAATATATATATATATATATATATATAATATATATATATATATTATATATAAAACAACATATATATATACATATATATATACACATATATATAATATACATATATATATATACATATACATATATAAATATAAACATATATAATATAATATATATACACATATATATATATATATATATATACACTATATACTATATATCTATATATATATTAACTATATTATATATATACACATAATATATATAGATAATATATACGTACCCCCTATCACAGATATATACTCATATACCACACTTACTGTACTTCTCCACCCCCCTACACCCCCCCTCCATTACTACCTTTCCCTACTCTATATCTATTATCTATATATATACACATATATATATATGTTTTTCATTTGACAACAAGCGCCAACATGTTAAAATGGTGTGTCTTAACACAGTAGCAATAGAAAATGTTTTAACTGAATAACAAAAAAACATTTTGGTTGAAATTCAAAACTCTTAAAAATAAAACCAGAAGACAAAAGTACTGGCCAGACATGACATGCCGTGCCATGTTTTAGTACTTGATGTTTCAGATACTCTGAGCTAAAGACATATTTAAGTCAGTTCCAAAAATTAAAAAAAAAAATAATGTTCAGGTTTAATACCTAGCTTATCTGAAAAGCAAAGGGAAAAGAACAAGGACAGGCTCAGTTATTCAATCTTCCCTTGAATTAATGTTATTTTGCAGCCATCTTTAATAAGTGAGAGGTAAAGTTAGGTGAGGGCTTTAAACCAAAAACTCAATAAGCCTGTTGTCTGCTGATTAATTGTGGTAGTTTTGATATTTTATTAAAACAACCGTGAACTCAAAGCCGAAATGTCCCCGCCTGGTTCAGTAATGAATCACTGTCCTTAATCAATTTCATTAAAGAAATCCTTTTGAAATGTAAAATTCTGACAGGTGTCAGTGACGTGAAGGGACACGAAGAATATCAGTTGCAAGCATGTTGCTTTCAACATCATAATAAGTAACCAATTATGGGGTCTCTGAACTTCTTGTATGCCTGAGCAAAATCCAATTTACAAAAAAGAATCATTCACATTTTTCAGAACGTATGTTCACTTACCATTTTTATATCCACTTCTTGCATGCATATCCAGATGGGATCTGGCACTTTAGGACTTAAGAGGAGTGCTCACAGTTTTAAATTATTAATGTGACCTCATATGATTAATGGGCAATATGTTACAGTACCACAAGAAATGCTCAGGTTTTATCTTAGTATTAGGTAGATAGGAGATACAATCTTGGAAATGTAGCTAGACCTTGCAGTCACAGTCTACTACAGTTGTAATTTTTCCTCTGAAATTATCCACAGATGTCATTTTCCCCAAACGTTAGTGAGACAAAATAGAAGGCAGACTGACATGGCCGAAACACTCAGCCTTTGCTATTTTTGTTCTGAAATGACCCACCATTGTCATCTTTCAGCACATTAGCGTGACAAAATAGGAAAGAGATTGAAGTGGCACCATCTGTGGGTGACAGAGGACGCAATTAATTGATTGTTACTGTCTGATGTGCTCTTCCACACTATGCTGTTACAAAATATAAAAATAAAACGGCAATCACAATTTGCCATTCACATTGATAGTGGCATCTATATAAATACACACAATACACCAATAATTATGTTTAGTGCTGAAACAGTTAATTGATGATAAAAATGTATGTTTTATGTAGTGAATGTAATTGTGTCTGGAATGTCCAGGCACGTAAGTAATAGACTCATTTGTACCAAATTACGGTTCACCAATCAGATTGAGAAGTAAGGCCAAATAAGGGCATTTTTTATATAGACTTTTGGATTCTACAAAGTATAAACTTGGCACAAGATGACATTCTTGCCTCACACAGGCTTGTGATATATGAAAAGCCTGATGTCCTACATGAGGTATAATGGTGTTTTTATTGGCTTTCAAGAAGTACTAATAGAGCCTTCTAAGCTACAATTATTGGCCAATCATTCTGGTGTAGGAGGTAATATATGGGGATCAAAGCACCATCCTCCGCTACCATTGTTCAACAGGCCAGAGTCGACTTGGAGGATGTACAGTGACAGGAACAGCTATAATCAAGGCTATGTAGGTGGTGGTTAGGCAGTGATTTCCATTTGAAAATCTCCATGCTTGGATCATGAACTCCTAAAGTCACTGTATGAAAATCCCCAGGTCCATTTTGCTAATGGTCCATCATGTTTACAAACTAAAAACAAAATATAAAAATTGGTGAGATGTTTAACAATACTGGTAATGTTGTGTTATGTCACTCCAGTTCAAAATAACTTTAGTTGTAAAGCACTGCACGTAGGTGAAGCTGACAACATTTACCTTCTCCAAAAGTAAACATAATTTCAATCAATTATTAATGGGAAACAACCATGCCCTCTCAAGTAAACAGTTTCAAAAGGTCAGTGGCCCCTGAAATGCACAGATTCAGAATGTAACATTTTCTTCGGCTTCATGTTGCAGGTATTGTATCATCATAGCTTGTAACTCAAAGAAGAAATGTCACGATAAACCAAGATTCTATTTAGCAATCAGCCCTGCAGAGGAAATTAGATGATCCTGGCATGTCAGGTCAACTCTGCAATGCCAGACAACCAATCAATGTGCAGACAGTTGCAAGACTCACAGCTTCTCATCCTCAAAAATATTCTTATGCGGATTAACTGCTCCTTCACCCATTTTCATTTTCAGACAAGAAGGTATTAATCTGACAGCCAAGTGAAGCCCAACAAATACTACACACTTCAAAGCATCAGGAACTGCTTTGGAAAACCGTCCGGGTTCAAACATTTCCTTTCATTCCTATTTTCAGTCTGAGACACATACCCTTACCATGGTGTTTTAGCCGACGTTTAGTAAACCCTAAAATAAAGAGTAGCTTACTGATGTTCCAACTCAACATTTTTAGCTCATTTAAAGTTGGATCCACTGCTTGAGTTGAGTATGTTATGGCTGGGGGAGCAGGTAAAGCCATGGGTAAATTCTCAAGACTCACAACACATAAATACACCACTGTACTCTTTTTAGTATGTAGGTACCATCAATCTGTCACGTTACCTTCTTTGTTATTTAAAGCTCTGGTACAGCAAACGTGTTCGGAGTCTGTCACACCACAGGAAAACGTATTAACCACCCAGCCAAATCTGAATGATTAAAGAAGTCCCATAAGTAGCCTAAAAATTGGGTTTCAAAATCGTGAAGGAAAAGCAGCATACTCTGCTCTGGGAAGCAGAGGGGCTTGTCCGCTGAAGGCGCCGGGGTTGAAGAGATGGATACTGCCATGATAGATGATAGATAGATACTGCCATGGGCCGCTGGCATTGGCAGACTCTCATTGCAGCTTTGTTAGTTCACTAGTGCATTTACTAAGTAGCACAGACAGCCCATAGCACAGCACACAACCGCTGAGCGGAAGAACGGGTGACGCTCGGCGGAACAGGCTATCGTTAGCGGCTAACTGAGAAAACACAGTCTATGGACAGAGGCGAAGAAGTGCAACTTCACAGCGGCAGGCAGCACAAAGCACACTCCCAAAGCAGTGAGCTGTAGATGGCTTGGGAAAGACTGAAAACTACATTAGTTATGGCTATTCTGCTCGCATGTATGCGATTGTAGCATTTAACAGAGTTGTTTGTCCATGTATTTATTAGACAGAAGAGCTAAGAGCTTGTGGAACGTAGCAAAATTGCATCACTCAAACAGGAGGTAAACAACAGACATCGATGCTATGAGCTCTAATGTTAGCAGTAACGTCGTTATTATATAGTAGGGGAGGGCTTATGTTAAGGATGACTCCAGTGTGTCATTGAACCATGATTTCAGGCCGCCCCAAAAGATTCTGGACACAGAAATAGTGAAAAAAAAGGTCATTTAACAGTCCAACTCCACAATTCAGTACTACAGTTTACAGTCTATTCGCAAGCATTTTCTTACATGTATAACGTGTTTATAACGAACTCACTGATTTTTTATTTATTTTTTTGTGCAACTGTAGACACTTTGTTTCCATCTGCCTAATTTATTTCAATTTCAGTTAGTGATGTGCTACCTTTCACAGAGAGTCTTTCACCTCCTACACAGAGCAAAGTGTCTTTTGGCTGCACTGCATTTGGTCTACTGTTTAAAGATAATTAGAAGAAAAGTACAGACAATACTTTTAAAGTGCTGGGCTAAGGAAAACTCATGGAGAAATCCCAATGCCCACACAGAGTCCCACTCCCAAAGAACTCGTGATGGATGGAAGGATGGACAACAATTTCAGCATAACAACGTGTCCTGAGGTCAGACGGCTAAGAGCCATGAACTGGCAAAAAGGCCTGGGTTCCAAGTGTTGCCTGTCCATTATCATTGCATGGGAGCATGGTGTGCAGGCACTCTGCTTTTGCTCCCGTTGGTGGACAAATAG
The DNA here is from genome assembly GCF_008692095.1 of Etheostoma spectabile. NCBI lineage: Eukaryota > Metazoa > Chordata > Actinopteri > Perciformes > Percidae > Etheostoma > Etheostoma spectabile. The sequence goes on along the minus strand of NC_045745.1, from coordinate 11,987,900 downwards.
GTATCTGTACCTCCCGCAGGATGTGATTTGTCCCCGAGTGCTCGTTCAGTGCGACTGCTGGAGGGTGGATCTAAAGAAGAACTTGCTTTGTGATTGTTATAAAAAGGAAAACCAACACCAGATACAAGACAACTGAAATATGTCTGGCTATCAAACTCCTTTGCTAGTAGAACTACTAAATTCATCAATGGTCTTCTGTGGTCACTTTTCTATAGGACGGGACAAAAAAAAAAAAAAAAAAAAAAAAAAAAAAAACATATCACCAAAAATGCAGTATTGTTTTCTTGTTGCTGTTGTTTATGGAGTTATTCATTTTAAATATTCATACATTTTGAATGTTACTGCATGCCTTCTTCAAGCGAGAGCGCAAGAGGACACACGCAGTTAACTGGATTCAAAGTATGTCAGATCAGAGGCTGACGGAGAGCAGGGGGTGGTTTGTCCTACTTGCTGAAATATTGTTGTTTTCAAGGCCTGATTACTTGTGTTCCGGGAAATAAACAAACCAAAATGTACACCTATTTCAAGTAAGAGACACATGCTCAAAATGTAAATAAACACTGCTTAGTCTGTGGTGAGTGGTTAAGTCATGTTTTTTAGTAATGTATATAATGGCCTATGGTCTTGACATGCCTTAGTGTTTTGATGAACATGTTACTTCTTCTTTAATGTGTCCATGTATTCTGTAAATGATCTGTTATAGAAGACAATGTCGAAGCAATCCTTGTAGAATAAGTCATAATTAAAACACATTGCTGCTCAGTCACTGCCATATCTCCATGTAGAAATCCTAGATTTTACAGGACCAAACTGCAGAGAGCCTTGGCTTGCAGCAGAAAGCACCGCAAGCATAGAATTGTATCAAAAGGTGATTTGTGAGTCAGGAAGACCCAGAGATCACAAACATCCCCTTTGTAGTCTTCATCAATAAGATGTTTGCTGCCAATTCTTATGCTCTAAATGTTGAACAGCCTCGCTGGGCAAAATAATCCATTTCTGATGCCAACATGCCATTTCTGCTTTATATTGGTAACAGAACCAACATAGTGATAAATCCACTCGTGTAAAGGTGTTGTTATTTTTCCTTTTGGAAGAGCATCTTATTACCTACTGTTACACCTGCAGGATGCTAGCACTATCTAGAACAGGCGGCTAGGGTTTTGGCAAGTTACATCCATATATCACATACTATATAGTAGTAAATCACTTTCTGTCATTGGGCTCAATATAATAAAGTAACGCAAGTACTACAAGTCATCTTGGTACAATGCACAGCAGAGTGTACAACTTAAACTGTACGGGGTGTAGTGACAAAAAACAGCACCGTCAGTCACAAGGTAAACCGTAGGCGTAGCCCATTCCCAGTCATAAGTATTCTACCTTAAAACTGCACCCGTGATTGGCCTTCCCGGTGTATTGCCAAATGATACGACATTGCAGCAAAAGTTTAGCCAGGCTCAACCAACGGGTGCGTTAAAAATTGTTAACTATAACAACAATAATAATGTCCCTTTTGAAGAAACATCCTACATACAACGTACTTATGTGTCCTGTGTAAGGACAAGTGGAAAACAAAATGACTCAAGAAGTTGTCATTTGTGTTATTACCAATTCTTTTTCACGGAAAAGTGAACCCGGCTGGAATACTAAATGGAGTTAACTGGTACTCGTGTTTACAATCTACAACTTCTGCACAACGCAGGGCCCCTTTGTTCTTTGGCGGGTACAATTTCCCTCTGCATCATCCAATTGGGACCCAAAGTAAGAAAATGAAATGGTGCATTATTGTGCAGCAGTTGTCAGGAATTAGTGCTGAAAGTATCAGCCAATACAGAGTTACAATAGATGAGACAAAGGATGGGAACTGAGCACAGTGGGGTGAAGTGATCCAGTTCCATGCAAGACAGTGAAACAGCCTGAAGGGTCTCATCAGGAGCAGATTCACAGAAATGTAATACAAGCTGGAGTGTTCTGTATAATGAAAGACGGGAGAACCCTGATCGCTCAAGCCTACTGTGCTCTGATGGCTGATGCATACCTGTATTGTATTCAGAAGGGCATTCATTTCCCCTCCGATGATTACAGCGGAACACCAGCTGTATTGTTTATTTGGTTGAAAGCACAAATGATATGCATTGATTCCTTATTCATTCATTGTTGAACTTGGCATTGTACCTATGAATGCCGGCAAAATGGGCCCAATTACAGAAAGCGATGCCTCCCTGTGACTCCACAGCAGAGCAAGATGATGAAGGCCTCAAACTGGAGGGAAAGAGCAATCAAAGGGCCACTTGTTGTCATTTTGTAAATTCAAAAACCAAAATAAAAATCATTTCTTGCTGGGATTGACAATGGCCCCTGGGGACTACAGATTAGATTAGTCGAATACTCACTTATTTTGTAGGGCTTTCACATTTTCGTACCAATTTGTACTCAAGGGGGGGGGGGGGGGGGGGGGGGGGGCTGGGGGATCTCCAGCATCTGCAGTTGCCATGCTAGCTTTTCATTGGCTGAAGCTAAATTAGAGGAGGCTGACAGGCAGCACTTCAACACTAGCGTTGACGAACTGACCAAAGAGGCGGTTAATTAACCTGAGTCATGTCACTGAACTGGGAGAATTTTTACCTCATTTGTGCCAGTAGCACTTCAATCAAGCTGAGTGTGATCGGTGTATGCTCCGTTGTGTGTATGTGTGTGGGAGTGTGTATAGTTGGTCTTCTGCTACCATGTGTGTAGTAATCTAGCTCATTAGCGCCTCCACTGGAGTGGTGGTAGAATCAAGTTCTCCTAATACATCCATCCAGGCTACACGTGTGTGGATTTTTTCAGCTTGGCAAGCCAACCGGACGTGACATGGGGGCGTGGCAGCATCGACGATTCCATTTTTTTTTTTTAAATTCAAAATTTGAGATGTGTTACTTCATTTTGGTGACACCCTTAAAAAACAGCAAAGTGGAGATAATTTGAATAATTAACATGACTGAATATAGAATTATAGAATTGGTGCTTTGAAAATATGCATTGTAGTGTATATTTCAAAACAGGTAAACATGGCAGAAGTGTTTGCACTAACCGAGGATAAGGAAAAATAACCGTCTGCTACGGGTGTGAAAAAGAAAAAAAATCTATACAGCATAGTATCACAATATTTTCTGTGGCAATACTGTATCAATACACAGACGCCAAGTATCGATCTTTTATTATACATGTGTTGGTCAGTTTGTTTGACAATACCATTTTGCAGAAATGCATGGTACACAAACAGAAATGCATCTTTAGATAAAACTGATGTTGACAAAGTTTTGTTTTGGGGACATCATTTCAAATTGGGAAAAATTTGAAGTAGGAAAAAAGGTAAGAAATTGTAATATATCGCAGAATATTGCAATTTGTTTAAAATTGTAATAATGTATCGTGCCATGAGTATCGTGATGTTATCGTATCGTGAGGCCTCTGGTGATTCCCACTCCGACTGCCTACCTAATTTAACCTTGTTCCAGATAAATAGCTTATTCTCTCAGCATTTGATGTAAAAGAAGGCCAGTATTGACAATGTATGGCATGTAGGAGCTGAACTCGGTTAGGAAAGCAATGCATTTAAATGTGTCATTTTATACAAGGACTGCATTTATTCCAACCTCTTTTATAATTGCAAGCATTAATGCCACAACAGTATCCATTAGATTTACATTAATATGAAAAAAAATAAAAGTGTACTATCAGAATCCAACAATTTACTGAACGCCTGCGTATCTCACCTGGTAGAGCACACCCATATAGAGAGGTTTACTGCTCGACGCAGGTTCCACTCCAACCTGCCCCCCTCTCTCTCCACTTTAAGGTCTAAAAATAAAAAGGCTTTAAATGCCCCAAAAAAGTATGCTTTATAAATATAAAAAATAATTTAACAATTTTCCCAACATAAATTTACGTAGTTCTCTGTTGCCTGTAGTCACATTTTTTCTTATGCAATTAAATTTTGGGGGGGTAAGGGGGGCTTTGCATCCTACGTAAGTGTGTGTGTGTGTGTGTGTGTGTGTGTGTGTGTGTGTGTGTGTGTGTGAACCCAGTCAGGATTGCTTCCCTGTGTCAGAGGCTTGGGGCAGATCCACCTGCCTGAGGCTGCTCTCTGATGTTGCTAGGGCTCCTGCTTGGGCTTCACAATAAAAAGGCCACAGTTGTGGGGTTTTTCATCGTTTCTCCATGAGAGAGAGAATAAAAACTCAAGTTGAGTGAGTACACTTTTTCTTTTACGGTGGATCTTAGATTCTAGTGGACAGCCTGCTGATGAAACCGGATCAACAGTTGACCTGGTGATTGCAAGGAGCTGTAGTTTGCCAATTTCAATTCCACAACCGCAGTTCTTAAAAGTTCGCCCAGGCAGCACTATTGTGTGATTTTGACATTGTCAGACAGCAAGAAATTAAATTGGAACCCAGCTGCTGCAAGGGCCAGGGGCTAAATAATGTCAGACCACATACAACACTGTGCTCCATCAGTTGTCCAAAGGTTCCTGATGAAGAATCATCGGGTGGTACCACACTAACAAAGAATCATGCACTGTGGGTCATTAAAATCAAAAACATATGGTAATCTGGCCTGAAGTTGTCAAGATAAAAGCTCTAGACAAAAGTGCAGAATAGCTGATCTGTCCCAAAAATTATTTGAAATTACAACATTTCCATTTTTTGAAACAGTAAATTCAAAACAATGGAATTGTTGTATGAGATTAAAAGACAAAACAGGAAAAGCCCATGAAAACAGCGAGAAGCGAGGACAGCAGGTTTATTGGCATTTCTTCAAACCAATCACAATCATCTTGGGCGGCTCTAAGTGCCGGATGGAGCCCAGTGCCGCTGCAAAATAGGCTGGGGAAGGAGCTAGTTTTGGTGGAACAGGTGTACGTTCAAACGTTTGTTTTATTCGAGCAACAGAAAACTCTGATTGGACAAATAATCTAGCTAGCTGTCTGGATTTACCCTGCAGAGATCTGAGGACCAGGTAACCGTAGTCCTCATGAATCCACCGGAGTTTAAAATGCCAACACAAAGAAAGCCCAAAGGTAACTGTAATCAGGCCTAAATGTGGGACATCCAGCGGAATTTTGGGCAGCAACGGAGCAATCCTGGAAGTACAACGTGATGGATATAGACTACCAGAGAAGACACCAAAAATCTGAGGTCTGAATTTAATTCATTTAACCTTACTCTATACAGCTGCGTAAAATCGACCAAGTGAGCTGGCAGCAGGCCTGACTGTCTATCTTGACTTCGCCAATTGGCCCAATCGTGGTTTTTTGTATGCATAACGTACTAGCCAATCACTGTTTCCAACTGTGACACTTGAGCCGTGGCGGTGCTGTAACACAGACAGACAGGAGAGAAAAGCAGCAAGGAATCACTAAGAAACATTTTGTTCAAAAAAAGAAAAGTCAATCCTGCCCAAAGATGACAGCTGCACTGACTTTATATAGTAATGGTGAAAGATTAGCAGGATCATTTCTCACAGAATGAGAGAAGTGACGGGAGGAATACTAAAGTGTCAGAGGGAGGAAGTGCTAAAGTCCTACACAATATGCTTTTAGCACAAAGGACACTAAAACTGGACAATGGTCTGACTCGTTTGAACTGATCTGTGATTGCATCTTGGTCACCAATATATCTATGTCTGTAGCTACAGAGGCTAATATTAAAACATGTACTGATAGATTTAATGCTCATGGGGTGTCTACATCTGATAACTTTACAGCCAGCATCCCACAGTACCACACTGTGCAACACTGTGTGATACATTCATCATAGAATTCCTCTGAAAAGCCAAATCTCGCCAAAAAAAAAGACTTCATTTGAGAAACAAATGATCACTTAATGGGGTGTTGGCATTGAGTTTCCATGAAGCTGGGAGCCTGTCAAGAGACAAAACAAAAACTGAAAAATGCTCCATAACGAGATAGTAGAGGTTGAGTTATTCAGACTTGTAGTCTCCAGTACGGGGCAAGCTCCAACACCTGCTGTCTTTCAAACCCCATGCCACCAGTTTGTAACAGGCTTTTAAATCTAAATCTGTAGTGTCCCAGCCCAAGCTGAGAAAAACCTGAAGACATCATCAGGGATATTTTCTCAGACTTGACCAAAGCTCCTCCAGAGCCACAAAAGACATCGTACAACTGTTTTTTAACCGACTGTCTGTGCAGCAGTAGCCATAACGAGTAAACACATCTTGATGTGTAAAAATCACTGGGAGTGCCCCTTTAAATTCTAATTGGCGGAGTGATTTTTGTGTGTAGAGAAAAGCTGGTCATGACATGAAGTGAAAAAGAGCTGCATGCACAAAAGGTTTACTTTAATCCCTGAGTAAATGCATCAGAGGCGTTTCACGCCTTAGCTCCTTAGACTGCCATTCTCCGTCGTTCCTGCTCTTAAAGTGATTTTGGCCTACTGATTATTGAAACTAGTCTGCATTTGTTTTTAGTACACGCTTAAAATATTTGCATTCACCCCAGTAGCCTTTTGTACATCTACATTATGTAAATGAGATCATAAATATTCAAACGTCAGTTGAATTAGACTCATTTCAGAGCCAGATTGTCAAACTGTACAGCCCGGTCTAATTCAACAGCTAGGCCAATAGGCTGCGTTCAGAACGGCAGATTGCTGCCCACGCCCTCTCCAACCCCCGAGAGATTTGGAATCGGAGGGTGCTTACTTGACATCCCATCAGTCGACGGCTCACTAACAAGTAAGCCATAAACCTTATTTTGTTTTTGTTTTTTCCCCCCTCCCTTTGATTACACTAAGTGCACAGAGGCCAGATGCGACCCAGCCCAGTCATCTGTTGGCTTGCCAGCAGAGTCACTATAGACTTGGGCTTGGACAGGAGGAGGAAGAGGGGGGTTGGGGGGTGGGGTCACTTTGGTCCCCTCCTATCAGGAATAAAGCCATTGTTCTTCATTACAGCTGGAGAGGCTGCTGGGGGGGGGCACAGAGGGAGAACAAGTCTATTTCCACACCTGTTTTCCATCACCAGGGCTTCTACCAGCTTGACTCAGAGCCAAACCACGCTGTGTGGAGTCTAATAAAAGCTGTTTTGTGCTGGTTCACAGTGATAAACTGAAATGGCAATTTATAACTTTTTACAAGGAAATACATTATTCAGTCAATGATTTTTGTCAGGGCAACAAAAAAGAAACAAGTCTGTAAAAAACGCATTTTGATCATTACGGAACACTACAACTCCAATGAACTACAACCTGAATGAAACTCTGCAGCCCTAACAGCACCAACAGAGCTCTTTAGCACCCATACTGTACACGGCATTCACAAATTGACAAAATCGGTTTCAGATGCAAGTGATATTTGTGACGATGTGCACTTTGGGACAACAAACGTCATCTGCTGTGAGACAACCTTTTCTGTAACATGGAGATTCTTTACAACCGGTAAAGGAGATGAGGAAAATTGCAGCGTGAAACGAACCAGAGAAAGATGTCCCACTTAAGGTCTATATCCTTTGAAATTTGTCCACACTAGTGTCTTTACAGCACGTGGGGGATTTTTTTATTGTTTTTAATACTTGAAACTAACACGACACACCTGGCATGGAGGAATATAATCCAGGTTGGTTTCTTTTCACAAAAGTAGTTGTCCAAGAAATCTTAAATCAAAAATAAAATGAGGTAATAAGAAAACCAGATTATGAAAGTTCCTCAACTAAGTAGGATTGCTTTTTGTGCAGAAATCACAATGGTGTGCTACCAGAGATCTCAACTTCTGTTAATCACAACTGATACAAGACTAACATGAAAAAAATTGACAGTACGACCAGACTGAACATATTGATACACAACGCCTACCATTTTATTTCTAAGAGAAGGGGGAATGGCTTGTGAAGAGCTCAAGAGGCTGGAGGCTGGCAAGGGACACGCATAGAGATCCAATCTTTAATGGGCTGTCACATGGAAGGGCTGCATGTACACAATCACATCTGAGCTCCATTGTGTATTCATAAATCCATGCATACTGCTGTTCAAACTTTGACTACACAAATCACTTTAAATGTGCACCACTTTTCACTGATTAAGTGATATGACATTAGAGCTCGGCAATATATCTATATTATATTGATATTAAGCTATGAGACTAGATATCGTCTTAGATTTTTGATGTAATATGGCACAAGTGTTGTCTTTTCCTGGTTTTATAGGCTATATTACAGTAAAGTGATTTCATTTTCTGAACTTACTAGACTGTGGTAACTGTTCTTATTTATCAAAAATATCATTGTGTTAATATTTTGTGAAAGCACCAATAGTCAATACTACAATATTGTTGCAGTATCGATATTGAGGTATTTGGTCAAAACTATTGTGATATTTGAATTTCTCCATATCGCCCAGCCCTATATGACATGATCTCCCTCATATTGGTACAGTTTACAGAGATCCTGCATTCATCATAATGTATAAGTAGTAGGCTAAATAAGGCTGTCCATGCACCCTTCAGTTTACATACTTCAGTAATCAGACAAAATTAAAGAGCAAACTGAACTCAGGCCAATAACCACTAACAAAAATAACGCCTGCAGTTATGCAATGTTCCAGGCTTTATACTGCATATTAAAAAAATAGAAAAGATTCATCATTCTGTCCAGTATGCTATAGGTCAGTCAGTTTACTCCGGTCCACTGTCTGACGGAATAATGATTAGCACGCTGAGAACAAGCGGTCTAAAATTTCAGACGCTTGGGCAGTGGCTCTCAGCGTTAGATACGACGCTATAAGCAAACTTCAGCGTGTGTGTAGAACGCACCGAGCAGAGCAGCAGCTACACGGCGCTTAAGGGAGAAAAGCAGCGAGTAGTTTGAAAGGCTAAAATTTGGCGTAGGGAGGCTGGTTGTGGATGGGTCAATGTTTCTAAACCCAACTGTCGCTATCTTCTTTTCCTAAATCTAACTATTCCGTTCTTTTTTCTTAAACTAGAGCCCGACCAATATATCGGTGGGCCGATATTATTGGCTGATACTAGGTATTTCCCATATATATATATATATATATATATATATATTCATTCAGAATAATTTATAATGACATGATTATTCTGATAAATGAATATTTAAAAAAAAATCTAAATAGACTGTCAATGTTATGAGTGTTGGCGTTCCATAGTTTGTCCACCAGAGGACACTCTACAACGTCCCTGTTTTTTTAAGTTTTATATCTTAAGTTTGTATTTTTATACATTTTACTTATCAGACCTTCAATATATTTTGATCTTCCTCTGTTCTGTTGTGACAATAAGACAATTGATTTTAGTGAGAACTCGTATAACTACAAATAAGTAATGTTAGCGAAATCGGTTTTATTACGGTTTCTCGTAATCTCGTATCGGCTAATAAATCGGAATATCAGATTTTTAAATAACCAAATATTTGTATCGGTTTTGGCCTTAAAAACCCTTTATCGGTTGGGCTTTATCCTAAACCCGACTGTCCAGTTCTTATCCCACTATGTTACGGAAACATACCTTCTATTAGCCCACCCACAATCTTTTCCTAAAACTAACTGCGTCCAAAATGACACCAATAGTCCCGACCTTGTACGTTTAACTAAAGCGCGTTTAGATATGACGCTCAAGGAGACTTTTAGAGTCAATAACAACGCTGAAGGCACCTGACCAAGTGTCCGTATTTTACGCAATGGGAGTGAGAATGGGTTGCCCGTGGAAATAGGTTGGATTCTTTGGTAAAGCTTAAATCTAGCCACTGAAACTTCATGAGACGTCCAGTAGATGAGAAACGTGACCAGTTTCCAAGAACAAACTCCCAGGAACCGTTTAACACGAGAAAAGAACTACGGTAATGTTTAAGTTATCCATACATTTATTGACTTGTCATATGTAACATTTTCCCTGCATTCAAAACACATGCAGCCCCTGCTGACTCCTGCACTGTCACACAGTTACATTACATAACTTCAAAAGAAGTGAAAGCAAAAATGCTTCTCAGTGAAACTGATGGAGTGGACTCTCAGTAAGCTTGTGGTCAGAGTGTGCGTTGTTAGCACTCTTCAATAATACCTGTAAAACACCATGCTCCCGCTCAGTATAATCTGCATTACAGTAGGATTTACTAAATGCAGAATGCAAAACTGTAACGGAATTACATAAAGATGACTAAATTACAGACATTTTAAAAATTGTATTACTGCATTCATAATTTACTGAATACAAGATGGGGGGCCGTAGCTCAGTCAGTGGGGAGTTGGGTTGGGAACCGGAGGGTCCCCATACGGACTAAAGTATGGTGGTGGACTGGTAGCTGTAGAGGTCCCAGTTCACCCCCTTGGTCCCTGCCAAGGTGCTCTTGAGCAAGGCACCCCCAACTGCTCGGGGCGCCCTCCCATGGGCAGCCCCCCCACTCTGACATCAGAATTAATAAAGCATTATTATTATATGCCTGCATGATACTTGCAACCATTATAGGATTGCATGATTATCACTGTTATTAATAGATTCCATCTTTAACTAAATACATTTTATGAACAGTAACCTAAACAGAAAAATGCCCTCACTACTCATAAACTTGATTGAAAAGTACAATTCCATAATCCAATAATTCATTCCCTCTGGTAGGTGCTACAGAGCACTGTACACCAAAACCAACAGACTCAGGAACAGTTTCTTTCCACAGGCCATCACTCTGATGAACAGCTGACTTCTGACTCACAGTGCCAGGTTCAAGTCTGTGCAATAACCCAGCAACACTGTCTCCAATCAGTCTGTTTACCGGTTCCACTTATTATGTATTCATCATTCTGTATTTCAGAGTTGTTCATACTGTAATATAATACTTATAAAATAACAATACTATTTATTCCAGCATCCTTTGAACTATGCGCCATAATTAAAATACTATCAATTATAATTTACTGCTGCATACTTTGCACTCTTCATTGCACTTTTGTCTCAACCTGTCTATAGTGTTTCTGGTTAAAGTGTGTATATACTGTTTTGTTGTTTGTTTTGTATGAGTAAGCGCATTGTGAGCAATATGATCCAACGCAAAATTCCTCGTATGTGTCCTCATACCTGGCGAATAAAGCTGATTCTGATTAAACAATGAATTTGGAAAGTTATTTATTAATCACAATAAAATGGATATAAGAAACACATTTAGGCAGAGAATCCAAATGTAAAAATGCACCCGCCTCAACCAATTTAAAGTCTAAGTATTTGTAGTAGTCAAACAATCAGACTATTACTATTCTGGGAGGACTTAAATATACAAACTTTGTTAAGCCAAGTGTGTGCACTTCTATAGGTACTTTTGGTAACAATGTTTTTTACAGTGCATGTTCTCTCTAACCATAAGGAAATTATATTTTCCTTTGATGTTGAAATAGCGGTGGCCATCTCAGTGCTCAGGTAGAGCCCTTACCTTTAACGAAATATTAACATCACCTAAGTCAATCGCTATATATTCAAATATACAAGGATTGTGTAACATAGGTGCACTGTTTAAGACATATTCTGCTTTATTAATTTACAGACTCAAGGTCCAGATAAAAAGTACACATAACAAGAGGGGTGCACACCAAACACAAACATAAATACATATAGACAAATTGACTCCCAAAATCACAAAAGAGACACACATACATACAAACCTACAAATAGCAATGCCCGATAATTAAAACAGGTACAGGTGCATGTTCCAGTGATTCCAGAGTTTTAATGAATATCTGATATCACTAAGTGCAGGACTCATAGTTTTTAAAATTGTATTATTTGAATTGGTTAATCAGCATATGAATCTGTACACAAGATTCCTCAGCACAGTCTGGAAGGTGGGAACATTACATGTCACACACAAATAGTAGTACCGGCCCATCTTGGACGCTTACTCAAAATTCTAAATGACAATAAATAATATGACCGGTAACTCTCTACTTCCTGTTTGAGTCAGAAGACTCAGGTCAGTAGACTCAGTCAGTATAGACCAATGACTGATAAATTGTATAAAACAAATCATGTATTAGTTTATTTCCAAAGGATGAAAGTTATCTCTAGAGAGTCATCTGAAACAAGAGCCACGGCAGTCGAACGCACTGAACTGTGAATGCTTTCTCATAAACCTATTTCATTTGGAGCACTTGTGTGATTTGATAACCATATGAGGTGAGCCTGTGTGCCAAAATGGAACTTATAGTCAGGGTGAAATTAATTAATTAATGCAGCCTTCTCTCTGACTGCAAAGCAATTCCCCTCAGCAACATCCATTTATATGCATTGAGTGAAAAAAAACAACAACAACAACCTGCAATGCTTAGCACAATGTGATTCTGTGTGGAGGTAAATAATTGATGTGGTTTGTGTAAGCACGGCCTGAGCTTTGTTTGAAATCAGTGGAGCCATTTCCATTAAGGTGCACCAGCACTGCCCACTGTCCAAAGATCAACAAGAACCTTGTCTAGTTTAAATTTGCTTTATAGGACTGTCGAAAATTACTTCGATAAAAAGAAGAAGAAAAAAAATCAGCGTGTGTGCGTCCATTTGAATGGATAAACGTTGTAATGGATTAAATTCTGGTGGGTAATCCACACTGTGACAAACGGCGACATTTGCCTCCCTCTCTCTCTCACCACTAGAAGCTCGAACTCAGCATAACAAGGTTTATATTCTTAAGAGCAGCTTGAGAACTTTGTTCGTAATCATTCATGACAGAACTGACTTGACGTGATATAACGAGAGGATGAAACGGCACAGCAACTGTGCTGAAATTCACCACAACGCCTTGGGTTAGCCAGTTATATAATTGTGTAACCTATTTGAACGGGTTTCTAGTGTGTAACAGCACGCGCGTGCTGGGGGGGTGCGTTGCCCCGACTAACGTTTCTATATGCTACATCTTCAACGTATCAATGCGCAAAGATAAATAACCCCAAACCGAATGGGCATCCCTCACTAGGACATGAGTTCATGCTGAAAACATCCGTTAACACAATACTTTATCCCACCTTAGTCTGGTAAATTAACGTGTTCCGCAGCCCACCAACTCGAAATAACACTCACCACCAATGCCAAAAGTGCATAAAATTCATGTCGCAGTTTTCACCATGACGCGCTTTATCTGTAACATATTCGCTTACTAAAAGCATCGGACTCAGATTACTACACCCGCACGAACCTTTGATGTTTCAATGCACGATGCTACTGCGAATGCAGTCCCCATATCGCGAAAACACAGCCCGGAACGCTATTGGAAACTCAGGCACATTAATCTTCTATTGCTTACCCGCTAGAGTACATACGTATTAGGATGTAATTGAAGACAAAGTGTGGAACCCTTTAAGATGCTTTTCACTTCGGCATACATCCAAAACACTGAGTAGCACATGTTTTACTAAAATGACAACTTTTCTACAAAAGGTTCGCACGCCGTTCTGAGTCAAACCACCGAAATTCAGCGGGGTGGCTATAGTGAACGAATTTTAAAAAACTAAGTTTAAATGGAAAATAACTGCTGATTCGAGATTTATCTTTACGCCGAATTTATTAAAACGTCACAGTATTATCGATATGTTATGAGTTACGTTATATTGTGTATGAATCTGTGACTGAATGGCGTCTAATTAAATTATTAGAGATTTGAATGGAGTTTGCTGTAGCGTTTCCTCAAACTGGACGTTGCATATTCCACTTAAACGCACCGCTGTTTGCTGTGATTTACAGCAGTCCAGGCTCCGTTATGAACAATATGGCACTAAAGTAACCAAGCTAGCTAAATGACCAAACAAACACCCATTTAAGCATGTCAACTGTATCTCTTGTGCCTTCTGAGTGACAAAAGACCACGCTGTGTCTTTTCACAACAGAACAGGCTACATTAAAGAGTTGTCAGCTGTGTAGCGGCAAAGCGATTTATAATGGTGAGCTGACCAAAGTGATGTATTCCTAAGCAGCGTAGGCTATCTGTTACTATACACGGCAGACACATAAACCTGCTCATTCTATTCTGAATTTCAACTTTATGGACAGTTAGGTTTTCTTACTTGCTCAACAACATCATACATCCAAATGCTCTGCCGCGCACGTTCAAAATTTGCCCAGTACGCTGATAAAATCACACTCCTCGTTCTACAGCCATGGAAATCTGAGAGGAAAGTGTGTATTCCATTTAGACACCAAATGAAAAGTCCTACCTTTAAGAAGAGCCGCTTGAAACATGAATAAAAAGAGAATAGTCGCGAGAGAGCCGCTGCCAGCGTTCGCCATGTTGGACACCTGCTTCAGTATGGCAGAGAGAGGCAGCTTCACCTATAGCTACGACGGGACTCAGTTAATGAGATGCGAGAAAGGGAGGGTACTATTTACCATGTTGGTTTAATTCGCAGCTTTTTCATAAATCGTGTTAAATAATGAATGTGTCTTATATTCCACAACTCGTTTGAATTTACTCAGCAGGGGAAATAACTATAGCGAGGATCGGATGCTCATAAAGCTTTGTTGTTCTGCAGGAGTGATGAGTAGGGGTGTGTGCGTCTCTGTGTGACTGGAGTTATTGGATGGGTCCCAGTGGTGTAGTCTAATGTATTGTAGTGGGAATACTGTACTGTATATAAATATTGGCCAGAATCTGCTTTTGGGGGAGGGGGGCATATCACAGTGGGGGTGTCAGGGGGTTAGAGTGTCCTCCCCCAGGGAAGGGAAGTTTTGAGCATCAACAACTACATTTCCTGGATTCGGATATACTTTTATGCACCAATTAACTGTGGAAATGCCAATATTTAGCCTATGCAAAGAAGAAAAACACTGATGACAATTCAAAATACATCAGAAATAAAATGGAAAGTATGTTGTTGCATTCCATTGGACATGTTTAGTGGGTATATGGAAATTGTGGAGGTTTCTTAGTGGGTAT
>NC_045745.1:11951941-11972974 GCF_008692095.1 Etheostoma spectabile | reverse complement strand
ACCGGCGTATGACGTAGACTACACCAATGATGGGTCCCATCCTCATGATATAAAAAGGTCCTGTTATTCTATTGCTCCTGCCTCTTTTTAGACTGAACCGATTGTGATGAAACTTTCTTTTAAAAAACTGTATTGTTTATAAAATGGTGTAGTCCGGCAACTTTTGCATGCAGAAGTTCGAGTGAAGATAATTACTTCTTCTGAAGAGTACATCATGCTATATTTTTTTTAATCCATCATGTCTTCCTTGGCTACAAGCAACTGTGTGGAGGGGTGCACGATCATTGAAGGCTTGTATCATGTGGACTCGCAGACAGTATTGTTGTTATTACTTAGAATTCCTCATGGGGAGACAGAAACTACATACTATGGCTTTAATTAGTAATGTTTTAATGTTAGTTTCCCCCGTATGCCAAACCTGGTCTGACCAACCAGTATATATATGTCACCTCGGTTTATTCTTTGTTATGTTAGTTGTATGTTGAGTTTGTTTTGTAAAGGGTTTAGTTATGTTCTGTTTATGTGACTTCTTATGGGCCCAAAACTTTATCTTCCTGTGTTTGTTAACAGTTTGAGTTGCTATTTTTTGAGTAATACCCTTCTTTTTTAAACTTACCTGGGACTCCTCATGCCTTACAGCTTGGTCCCTCACAATCACCATGCTTTATGTGGTTGGAGAGTAAGGGTGAAATGAATGCATGAATGAGCATCTCCATCTCCGCTTGACAGACAATGGGCCACAGCCTATAGCTGGAGAAAAAAAAACAGGAACAGGTCATAACCTTCACATGCTCTTTTGTTCCATTTAAGTCATTTGATTACAACTCTAAACAAGTGAGTTACATTTTACATAATCATAATAATTACATTGAGAGTAAACCAACCCCAAATAATTCAAGGAGCTGCTTATTTGCTACAATCTTGGGCCAGCTATACTTGCAAGCCTAACCTGATTTTAAAGTGAGGATAAAGTTTTGGCCTTTGGTTTTTATCAACTGCCCAGTTGGACACCCAGACCGGGTTGCCAGATATTCCTGTAAAAACGTAAACCCAGCGTGCTACAGCTGTAATGCTAGTACAGCCATGAAAGCAGCCAAGTAGAGATTGATTCTACCCGACCTAAAAACATGTTTCTAACAGTTGCCTGTCCAGAGACAGAGGGGTAACAAATCCCAAGTTAATATTGGAGATGAATTTGAAGATGGAGACAGCTCAGAGCTCAAAAGGACGTCGAGTTGGCTAAGTTCCTTCTGAAGCAGTATGCATTAGCTTCAGTCTAATTTATCATGGCTACAAGCGACGGGCCTTTCATGTCATTTTAACATTTGTGTACTCACATTGAATTATATTGCTAGAGTACCCGAGTTATGTGCAAAAACAATTGAGACACAGCCAGTAAAGTTATCCCGAATTGTCCTGGCTAAGCCTGTCATGCTAACTCTGCTAACAAGAGCCAAAACGTTACCGGAGGGCCAGGCACGCGGGCCACGGCGGTTTACAACGTTCAGCGGCCGACAACGGTGAGTTATTTTAAGAGAGGGGGGCTGTAAATCAGGAAAAGAGGACTGTGAGTTAGCAGTGTGTTTATAGCGATTGTTGCCGTAAGTCTAACACAATAAAGTGTGTTCAGTCGGGTGGAGAGGAAAGCAAGGTAGTGTTATTTGAAGCGGTTCCTACCTTAACTCTAAGCTGAGGAAGTGTGTCGTCCGTGGGGTGGCGAGGACGGCGAGGTTGTTGGTTCATATGTAATTCTAAGCCGAAAAAGTGTGTCTGTCATTTGGGCACAAAGCTACGCGCGTGAGCACGTTCTTTAATGACTGTCAATATAGCTAGCATCTAACGTTAGCTACTCCGCTGTGCTGTGAAGTAATGTCTGGCTATGTGAGACAAGCGTCTAGTAACATAACTAACATAACATAAATCTAGTAACTAGTGTTGTGGATGCTGCGGTCAACCTCCGTGAACTTCGAGTTTGGGGAGGAGGGGGCGGGGGAGACGACTCTCTCTAGTAATTTGAATGTGTACTGCAGTAACTGGTTTTAAACACTTGGTGTCAGTATTACATATTACACCGTTGACAATGCTTTGTTATTTTATTGTAACGCATGTGCACTAAGGTTGGCAACATACATATTGTGTCTGGTAATATTAAAACATGCTATTACTGTAGGGCCAATATGCAAATGACTAGTAGATATTGCAAAAAAACTGCATCCATGTATAATCCACTGTTCCTCCTCTCACGGTGCAGGTACATGGTGTATCTGAAATGCAAACTGTAGTATGTTGATGTAAGCATCTTGTTTTTATTTTACTTTCTACGTTTATGTTAACTTTCATTCTTCTTGGTGCATGCTATTACCTTTGTTGCTAAGGGGATTTCTCCTGAAGATAATCAAAGCTTTATCCAAATTTATTTTTAGCCTTGCAATGTACAGTGCTCCAACACTTTGGTTCAGAGTAAAATGTCTCAACTGTTAACTAGTATTCTACCATGTTAATCATATAGGCATATACCAACAAACCAAACCTAATAAACAACAAAGTAAACTTAACTTCTTTTTCTGTTGAAAAATAAATGTATATTGATGGAGAACTCTGTGGTCAGCTGAGCCCACAGCTGCATACTGCAGCAGCCTGACCGAGCAGCCAGGCACAGAAAAGCCATATCCTGCATCGCCGCGGAAGTTTGCAGTGTGAAAGAAATTTTGGATTGAGCTGTTTGGAAATCCAGGCTGTGCTGATAACTGGTGTCCTTCTCCAGACTGAAAGAGGTGCCACCAAGCCAGAGTGAGTGTAATTCAGGCGGAGATTGTGTGAAGCTGGATTTGCAAAAATTGCTCCCCGGCACACATTCATCCGCTCAGCAATCTCTACCCGGAAGGGAGGGTGCACAGTGGATGCAGACAAAACAGTCAAATGGACAGCAAACGCATATGACTCAGACCACCGTGGTGTGGTGCATTGTTAGCCAGGATCAGCGTCTTCAGAAGAAGAGTCATATTCAATAAAGAGTAGATGCACTACAGCAGGCCAGTGTCTTATAGACAGAAAAAGATAAGCAGCCACACACACTGAAGATAGCAGGGCAACTGAGTGTGGTGTGCAGCAACTAGGAATGTAAGAGGTATACTTTGGGGGGGCAGTAGCTCAGTCAGTAATGAATTGGGTTGGGACGGTTGCTGGATCAAGTCCCCATGGGGACCAAAGTATGGTAGTGGACTGGTGGCTAGTGCTGTTGAGCAAGGCACCAAACCCCCAACTGCTCGGGGCGCCTTTCTATGGGCAGCCGCCTCACTCTCACATCTCTCCATTTAGTGCATGTATAGGTACTGAGCATGTGTGTGTAATTCAGGCCTATGTGTAATGTGTGTAATAACAACAGAGTGAAAACATTGTAATTTCCCAGTGTGGGATTTATAAAGTATAAATTATTATTATTATTTATTACTTGGTTCCCACTGGCCTGTTTCTGACTTACAGCCATCTATGAGTAGAGACTGCCGCTTATGAGGTAGACGGTGCTAGTGTCGGTCATATGACTATGAGAATATATAGGCTTTGAGTTTCAATTTGAAGGTTTACACAGTCAGTATTTCCTTTATCGCAAGACAAGGAGGTTGATTCCAGAGAGTGAAAACACTCTGCTGCCTGCAGAGTTTTTGATTCTGTGGGAAATAAGGTAACCACTGTCTAGTGATCTGAGGCCAAAAGGGATTACATGATGGATGATGAAAGTCAGTAAATATTGTGGTGTGAGCCCCTGATGAACACATTTTAAAAGGGAGTTGTGGGTTTGATTTAAAGTCACAAAAGCTAACATTCTTATTTGCTGCAATATTCGCACAGCAACATTTTTATATGAAGTACTTGCACTAACAAAGGCTGTGCCACTTGTGTATGCAAATCTGTTAATTGTTGGTAAAAGGACAGTTAAGGCTGGGGGTGGTGAATAAGAGTGTGAAAGAAGAATAAGGGTCCAGAGGTGGGAAGAAATGGGCGTCAAGTATGAGAGGATGAACAGATGTTGAAATGGGGAACAATGATGGGCATAGGCCAGTAGGTGTTGTAGTGAGGAACCCAAGGTATGAGAGGTTGTGAGTTGAATTCTTGTTATGTCAGAACTTATTTGGCAAAGGCATTTCTATGTCCCATTCAGCCTATCAACTCGGACTATAAGGGAATTGAGCAGTCTTCTTTTAAGATGTAACCCCAATACAACGCAATTCTAAATGCGTTGTGCACAGATGGTAATAGCCGAAGAACCGGAGGAAAGATGTTTCCATGACACAATAAACCAATTCATGCTGAAGTAGCCACATGCACACAAAAGGTGCACACACCATTATCTTTCAGCTGTCAACAATGTAGATTGTAGCAGTTAAAGTGTAGGGCTCTTTTGCCATTGTGATCGCCAAAAAACTGGTCCACAGAGCCTTCTCCATGTGTGTACCTGTACTCACTGCGTGAATTTTCTTTTCAGTTTGCAGCAGGATTACATATATGTGTGCTTATTGAAAATATTGCAAGTTAGCCTCAATATTTTTCGAAAGTGGATGTTGCAGCTCTAGTTTGTAGATGGAATGTGAGAGAAAGAAGCCGGCATTGTTTAATCTGACAGGGAGCAGGTAATTGTCAGGGAAATGGCACAGTACAGCAGACAGGACTGCTCTGAGATGGACGGCTGACAGACGGGGAGATTTATGAGAGAGTAAGTGAAAAGTAACAGAAGATTTGTTGCTCAAAAATATAAACCAAAACTGAACATTAAAACAATATTTCTGCAACTTAATCCAGTTTGCCGATGATCATTGTATTTTTTCATTTTGTCAAGGTTCCAAATATTGGCGAGACAAAGTAAGTCATTGATCCAACTGAAGGAGAGAAGTAGAGAGAGAAGAGGAAATGGGCTGTCTCGGGAGGCTGTGTAAAAGCCCCAGTACACATTTATAACCCTATAAAACTTGGAATTTTTCTCATTTGTTGAAACTGATTTATGTTCTCATTAGATCTCAGTGCTCCTGAAAATATGCTCTGTAGTTTCCACCATTTAAGTGACTGAATGTATGACTCTGAAAACAATTGTCTTGAGATACTCTCTAATATCCTCTTGTGTCTTCAACTTTACATTCTTTCTGTTCTTTTCTCTCTCAGACCGCTGTTTTTTGTTCTGTCTCTTTCACCAACTGTATTTACTGCCTTTCTCTATGACTCCTAACTTGTCTCTCCTGTCAGATGATAATAAAGGTCCCATGACATGGTGCTCTTTGCCTGCTTTATAGACCTTAGTGGTCCCCTAGTACCATATCTGAAGTCTCTTTCCAAATTCTCTGGGCGGGCAAAGCAGAGAAAGGGGAGGTAACCTTGCCCCCAGGCAAGGGAATTAGCACCCGCCACCAGCCAATGGAAGGTACTTTTCAAAGTGGCGGGTGACTTTGCCTTGTATACCAGCCACAGTGGCGGGTGGATTGTTGTGGAACAGATTGGACAGCTTTTGTCAAAGAGTGCTGTTGGTAAGTAACAATAATGCACAGTGAAGTCGTGTTACGTTACTGCTAATGAATCCCCAACATTTCCAGATTTTATAGCTTCATAATAAAAACATTAAAATACCAAAATAACGGAAGGCTTTTATTGTGAAGAACTTCTGGGAAAGCAAACCAGTTACACCCGGGGCTTTAACCACGCATATTTCGGTAAACTCCAGACGTTTGTCGAGTAGTTTTCTGCGCTGGTCCATGACAACATGGAGTTGAGCTGAGGTACAGACAAAAGGAAAATAAAACATATCCCCGGTGTTAAGAGGCCCGCCGCGGAGTCAGCGGGAACTGTTTAAGGCAAAGTAAAGAAAAAGAGAAGGTACTTTTCGAACAAGTGGCACATTGATAACGAAGGGAAAACGAGGGAATAGTTAGCCTACCTTCCCGACGACCAGTCCATGCTCTGGACTTACTGTCAAACCTACGCGGCACAAAATGCAAACAATTCATATTGGTCATATCAAGTGCACTGCCACACAGCCGGGGAAGACGGGACCCCAGGAGCAGAGTGTGTACACACATGTATGGTACCCAGCAGATTAATGCTACTGACTTTCCTCATCACCTGATATTCCCTCTAGCGCCACCATGAGGTTGACATTTCAGATCATTTGAGGATGCCAGGATGATTATCTTTGTATCCATCTACAATGAAGAATGTGTTTTTCATCCACACCTGTGTATCTTTTATTAAGTTTGCCATAATAATGCTGTTTTGGACTTGAGAAATCTGGTCCTCCTGTTGAAATCCGGAGTGAAAATGTTTGGTAACCATGGTGGCTGTAGATCATCATCAACTCTGAAGATGGTAAAAAGAAACCTTCCCCATCTCTTTAACTCTAAGCACAATGTATCCGTTGTTGGTACTGCCTTAAAACCTTGGAGCTAAAATATAGTATATTCATGTTTGAAAAAAGAATGTATTGAAGCAATTCTAAATATGACAGTTCACTTTCTTTTATCAATTTGAATTCCAGATAAAGTGACTGGTAAAAAATATAAGTGGTTGTTAAAATTGGACATCCAGCAGCCACTGTGTTGGTGGGCAAAAAGTTAATATCCCACCCTGCTTGCCACTTATAACCTCATAAGGGACAATATTCCAAATTGGTCCATCTGAGCTTTCATTTTCACAAAGGCAGAGCAGGATACCCAGGACTCGGTTTACACCTACCGCCATTTCTAGCCACTGGGGGACCATAGGCAGGCTGGGGGAACGCATATTAATGTTAAAAAACCTCATAAAGTGACATTTTCATGCCTTGGGACCTTTAAGAATAATGAAGTAAAATGTAATCCACCTTTTTTTATTTAATCTTTTTGTCTGAGTTCACATCATTTTGAATTTGAATTACAGGATTGTCTAAAACAGTGCATACACATAGCAAAAATGTGTGTTATACAACACTGTATTCATACAATAGTGTACTGTATAGGTGATAATTACACTATTTGAATAGGATCAGATCAGTTTTTGCTGTGTTGAACAGGATTGGTAGATAATGTTAATCCTATCCTGGGCACGTAGGACAGTACCTGCACTTCCTCTTTCATCTCTATTGCCTTCTCTCTTTTTCTTTGTCTCCTCAGCTTGTGCTGTACATCTTCCCTTCACAAAGCTCAGCTTCGATTGACGGAGTCTTCTCATTTTCACATGTCTCAGCGAAGAAGGTAAACACTGGGTCAATTGATATTTATATGGAAATGTTACCGGCCTCCTCTAGGATAATTTTGCAACGAGAAAATAAATATATAGGGGTGAAAGGGAAACTAATAGCCAGCATCATGATGGATTGTCGACTGTTTTACATTAGCGCGACCGCACAGGAGACATTTGTCAGGCGATGTCTGGAGATGAATGGCATTGAACTACACGCATTCCACTTCTAACATTTTCTAGTTACCTGTATCACGCTTTGCATGGATTTGATGGATTTGTTGACCTTATCAAAGACCAGCATGTTGAGTAGGCTAAAGGTTTTATAATAACGACAAAAAAACGACTTCACCACTCACTCACACACAAGTAATGACGTTGATCCTTAAAAGAAATGGAAGTAGCCACCATGACGTCACCCATTAGTTTGTGGACTAACATTTCGAATCTTAGTTGTACATTTTGTCCGTCGCCATCTTGGTTTTGTGGAGCCATATTTGGACAAAGGAGGAGTTATTAGCTACCACTAGTGCTAGCTTGGTTAGCAAGGGGCATCTGGAATTCCCATTACCTGTGATATTAATTGGAATGCTTTTTTTAGCTAGCGAAAAAGGTTCAAAAGTGAATGTAGAGTAAGGTGACCAGATTTCTCAGACAAAATCCGGGGACATTTTCAGCTCAGAAGCGTATTTACCTCCAAAACAAGTAAAGTTTTTATTTTTGTAAAACTTAAAACGGGGACACTAGACCTAGAGCTGTTCTTATTAGGGGCTGAGCCCCCCCCCCCAAGGTCTGATCCTAGACCCACCCCTGCTGCTACTTCCTACTCCACTCCACTACACCTCAAGATAGAAAGTCCTAATATTTCAAGATAAAAAATCCATCCTGGATACTTACAAGATAAAAAGTCCTAATATTCAAGAAAAATAATTTCAGTAAAAAGTCAAATTTCAAGATAAAAAGTCCTAATATTCAGATAGAAAGTCTTAATAGTCTAATATCAAGATAGAAAGTCCTAATATTTCAAGATAGAAAGTCCTTATAGTCCTAAATTTCAAGATAGAAAGTTAATATTTCAAATAGAAAGTCCTAATATTTCAAGATAGAAAGTTCAATATTTCATAATGTTGTAATGTTTATGAACTACTGACAGCTTTTGCTTTACTGCTCAAGGCTTGTTTCTGCAACAGCTCATTGAATCGATACAACAAAAAAACTACTGAGGACATATTTCCTTGACGTGAGTAGTATTAAACGAGATCGCTGCAATGTAAGGTAATAGGATAATGTAGGTGATTTACGTTCTAAAAGTGCCGTTTAGCTGCTGACAGACTCAGATTAAATCTAAGTGTCTACACAGTCTGGGAAGGATTTCTAAGGAGGTCGACCTTTCTGTTAAAGATTAAGACATAAAAGTCCGCGAAATTGCGTTCACTAAACCCACCAGACTCCATGTAATAATCAGTGATTTTATTTTCTAAAACATCCCTGAGCTCTGAGCAGCGCTGGCTCTGGCGGTCTGGAGCCTGCGTGTGTTTGGTGTGCGATTATCGGCTACGTTTTGTCAGTTTTTTCTTTCTTTCATTCCAATTTCGGGTCTTTCAGTCACAGTGAAAACCGGGGACATTTCCGGGGACAGATCCAGCCGGGGACAGGGAGCCAAAATCGGGGACTGTCCCCGGAAACCGGGGACGTCTGGTCACCCTAATGTAGAGCCGAATCCTTAGAGTACCCTTTAGTACAACCGAATGCGGAACAAGACATTTTAATTTAATCAATTAACTTTGAAGTGTAAACAAAGTGAAGGGGTCAAAGTTCTAAGACAGAAACTTGACACGGACAACAACCAAAAACACATTCACGGCTGTTTAAATGTCCACAGTACCATTGATTCACATTGCCATTGTGATGATTGTGTATGTTTCGGTTTTCCTGTCTTGATTGTGTACGGTTCCGATGATGGTGTATGTTTCTGTTTCCTGTTTTATTTTGGTCTGTTTTCTGTCTTGTCTTGTTTTACTACCTGTCTTTTAGTTTTCCCGCCCTTGTAATTGTCTGTGTTCCACCTGCTCCCCAGCCCTAGTGTCACCTATCCTGTTTTTGCGTGTTACCTGGTGTATTTATTCTTTGTGTTTCCCTTGTCTTGTGTCAGATTATTCTCGTCTGTTGCCGCGTGTTTTTGTGTTTTTGCGTGGCGTTCCCCGTGGTCTCTTTGTTGCTGTTTTGTTATTCTGCTCTTTTGGTTTGTTCTACATTCTGGACTGTGTACCGCCTTCAGAACTGCTGTGTTTGGTATGAACTTTTTTTTTTTTTTTTTTTCATAAATCGTCAACCTACACCTGCCTGTTCTCTGCTTTTGGGTCCTTAAATTTCCTGAGTCATAACAGCCACGCCTCTATCCTATATTTTATTTTAAATGGGACCATAATTTACCAAATGAATATCATTAGACTTAAAACGAGCGACTGAGACTATAAATTCATTAGGAAAATATTAGATTTTCATTATATACTATTTGGACAAAAATACAGAAGTCTGGAAGTGGGGGACCTCAATGGTGGATACAGCCATGGTGAAGACCTGGAAGCTGGCTTGATCAACTGGTATACCCTCCCCCCCCCTTATTTATCTGCTGGACCAACAGATTCTCACTCCCATCTTGTAAAATACAGACGCTTGGTCAGGTCCCTTTGTCATTGTTATTGAGGCTAAAAGGCTCCTTTAGCATCTTATCTAAACGCTCTTGGTCGGGACTATTGCCGTCCCTTTTGACACTATTGTGTTAATGAAATTGTTGGGCTTACGTTTCCGTGACATGGGGGAATAACGGGACGGTTAAAAAAGAAAGCGACTTTAAGAAAAATGTCACGTGAGAGACAAACCCCGGTCTCCTGGGTGAATGTCCTGTGTTTGACACATCCACCACCCCAACCAGCCTCCATGTGCATCATTTCTGCCTTACATACTACTCGCTTAACCCCGTGTAGCTGCTGCTCTCCCCCGTACGTTGTACAAATGAACTGAAGGGAACCTTTTTCGTCGCTTCAGACGCTGACAGCCACTGTCCAGACGTCAGCATTTTACGAGTTCGGAGTGAGAACGGGTTGGCTGGACACTGTTGGAAACTACTTGAAAGGTCCAGAGGAGAAGTCCTGTGACATTCTGAACCTTGGGCTTATGAGTTTTGCTGTTTGGACATCACAGACTGTCTTTGGGAGAAAGAGTACTGACACAACCACACAGCGCATACAGTATAATAATGGCAAAGGAAATCAAACAGATGAAAAGATTCAAGAAACTGCAATACCTGATGAGATTAGAAACAAATGACTAATGTAACTATGTGACTAATGTGACTAATTAAAAGTACCATAAACTACTGTCTTGCTTTTTCAGAACTTTCTAATGCGGTGTTCTCCAATCGCTGTAGATTTTGCAGTTCATTGACATTCTCTCCACTTGATTGTGATTTCCTATTCAAGCCTTTGATGCGGACCGGATTTAACCATTCTGTTTGTGGACCGTCCATACCTTTGGTCTGTCAAGAGCTTGGCAGGATTGCAGGCTGACATGCCAAGCAATAGTCACCTCCCCCTGAAAAGAGCCAGGGGTAGTGTGAGGTTCCGAGCACCACTCTCCTCCGTCATCATTATCTGGGATGATGCCAGTGGGCCTATATGAATGAAAATATATCTTCACTGGTAATGAAGTCTTTTCATACTATACTATATTCCTTAAAGTGGCTTTATGTTGCATTATTAAGGTAATATAGGGCCATATACATTTCCTGATGTTTTTTTATTGAAATTAAATTCAGATTTTGGGGGATATTATTTAAAAGCAAATAAACATAACTCCTGTATTCTGCACATGATAAATATTCATACCAGTCAAACAAATGTGAGTTGAACCCCTTAAGGCACAGTGGGCTTTCTTGTGCAATTTATCCTTTGGCTTTGTTTCATCCACGGTGGTGTGTGTGTGTGTGTGCGTGTGTGTGTGCGTGTGTTTTTCATGGATATTTCGCAGTATTTCAAGTAATTGCATGTATGTACGCTTGGGAACAGGGTAAAAAGGGCACTATTCCCCGCAAATTGCCAGAAAGGTTTGGCGGTACATGTCTTTGAAAAATTGCTTTTAAAATCCACTTTTAAAAGAAGGATTTCTTTTTTTAAACAACTACAGATACGCTAAACTCTGAAAGGATATGAGCTCTAAATTTGCACCTTTTTCCCAATTATTCAGTCAATCATTCACTAATTAGCCAGGAAGGTGTTGTGTTGGGAAACAGATGGGATATGTCCCCAGCTGAGGTGAAAAAGCAAAAATGTGTCTATTTCCAACCCAGCTATTTCAGGTCTTATTTATTCAACATTTAGTTGTATTTGTATCACCTTTGTAATAGCTAGGAACAGGTAGGTTGAGTTTTTTTTTTGTATTGCTTTATTGATTTCAATAAAACATTATTGGCCTTTACCTTTCCTGCCTGCACTGTTTTTAGTGGCAGAAACAATTGATTTCTGGTTTTATATTAGAGCATTTCTGCGCACACTTTAAGTGTGAAATACAGAAAATAGGAGTTTGGGATGAAAATGAAGCAAAACTGGAGCACCTGGAAAGTTTCAAAAATAGTCTGTTAGTCTGTTAGAGCTGTCAAAGACACAGTTAGGTGCCTGTTGTCACAGAAAACGTCTGCACTGTCATTTTGGCAACTTGCTCCATGCTGATCGCCACCTGTGTGGTAGCAAGTTGATAGCATTTACCAATTATTGTAAGCCAATTCCAGCTCTTTTTGTTTTTGTAACATCAAATAATGCTCCAATCCTAATTAAAACATGGGTCAGTAACTGTGAGGAGAATCAGTCTGTTTTGGCTCACCGTGCCATCTGCCGCCCGAACACACAATGAGCAAATAAAAGAATATCTCAAGATTGTATTGTTGTTGTCGTCGTTTTATAATGATATTGTTATTGTCACGGTTGTGTTTTTCAGTTATAATTTCTCCTGCTTTCATGGCCCTCATTTATCAACGTAGCGTAGAAACCAGCTCAAATATGAGCACAGAAATCATCTTATGACAAGCTTCACGTGTGATTCATGAAACGTTCGTATCACACCCGTCAGAGCGTGGGAATGGTCGTACGTTGATAAATGCAGCGGCTGGAAACGATCGTAATTTTAATATCACGCCCCAATATATTCTCGGTTTTGAGGCCTCGCTCCTACAATTTACGACACAGTGTGACATCATCCAGCTAAGAAGCGGTTCTTTTCAGAGGTGGAAATTGAAACCCTGACATCTCAGGTTCATTCGCAGTAACGTGTGTACTATTTGGCAGCCTAAAAACTGCTATTGAAGGCTGTAGAAAGAATGCGGAATGGAAAGACATCACTGATGTGGTTAACAATGTTGCCGTTGTTAATCGGACTCCAGCTGATGTCTATTTAATGTAGACATCCTTGACATATGTATGCTTTACTCCTAATAGTAATATATAGGCTTATATTGAAATCTCTTAGGCCTACATGTAGGTGTACCTATATTTAAATTAACACATAGTAGCAGAGTTTATGCAGTGTCTTTTTTTTACTCGTGTTTCTTCATGAGTCAGAAAAGCTGACTCACAGCTTACGGCCAGGCAGACCATAAGTTGTGAGGGAGAGCGTGTCCTCCACTCCCCTTCCCCCCATGATGGACCACCACACTGACCCTGTCTCCTGACAGCAGTGGGGCTGGAAAAACAAGCCGAAATATGTCAGTCAATGGCAGAAAGAAACCGTTCACTACGACACTTTAAAAGACAAACGAACACCTAAATAAGAATAAAAATAAATAAAAATGTTGTGCATCGTCATGTTATGTCAATATCATTGCCAAGCATAACACTATACCTTTTAAAAGCGAGGATTAATGTCCTGTCTCCTTTGTGTAGCCCCAGTTTGGGCTGTGCTGGACCCTGCTCTCTGGGCATCGGGTCAGCTGGCTCCGTCACTAGGCCTACATTTATGGCGCCCTGTTTTCCCGCGCAGTGTTGGGCAGAACCCCACAGGCTAAAACAATGTTTTAGACTTTTTTCTGGCGTGTATAGTGGGGCCCCCTCCCTCCCTCCACCGTGGCCCGTGTGTGTAGGCTATGTGTGCACTTGCTCGGCTCAGAGAGGTCTTTTAGAGGTCATAGAGGTCATAGAGGTCTCATTCCTGTGTGTGTTGTTTCTTAGTTTTATGTTATTTTATTTTATGTTTTGTGTTTTATGTTACCCATGTTCATATTATTCTGTGTGTATGTTTATGCTTCAGTTTCCGGTTTTACTTTGCAGTGTATGTTTTTCCTGTTTTACTTCCTGCCTTGTTTTTTCCTGCCTCTGCGATTGGCCTGATGTGTTCCACCTGTTCCTCCGCCCTCATGTGACCGGTCCCTCATTAGTACCCTCCTTACCAGGTGTATTTAGTCCCTGCTTCTCTCTGTGTCTCATCGGTTCCAGGTGGTTTTGAGTTTCCGAGTGTGCTTTGAATTTTGTTTGAATCATCCATTGATCTTGTTTTTGGATTTACCTGCCTGCCTTAGGACACATTTTTGGTGTAAGCCTTTTTTTATTTCATTAAACCTAAACTGGCTCACTGCCTCCTCGCCTCCACACTGCACTTTTGGGTCCAAGCCTGCTAATCCTCAGATGTGACAGTTATTTCCCAAAAAGAAGAAGTGAGTTTCTTAATAATGACGTGACATGATACATCAAGACTGGGTTACGTTAAGAGTATATCAGGCAGCCAATATCTTCTCATGTATCAGAATCAGCTCAAGCGTTGATAGGTTGAACCCAAATGCAGACAACGCAGAGACAATGACAGTTTCACAGGTTTTATTCCAATGTCCAAGTAGGGAATGCAACAGGGAAACGCCAAGTCCAAATCCAATGGCAATCCGGGGTACAGCGTGCGTGGTACACTGTTTTTCCGAGGGTCCGTGTCCAATAATCCAGAGATCCAGTGTGGAGAAAAATAGTACAAACAGGTAGAGTCAGCAGCGAGACTAACGCTGTCGTCTTGACTATAATCTTCAAAGATTGGTAGGTTGACCGGGTATTTGAAGCAGGTTATTAGTGATGAGCAGAAGCTGGAACCCTGACTCCAGCACACCAGGCTTCACTCCTGCAATTAAGGACAGACAGAGGGGAGGGTGGAGAGCAGAGACCGCAACCAGCAGCAGGCCGAACAGTGGCTCTCAGCATCAGATACAACACAAAAAGCACCCTTCAGTGTATATATGGAACGCAATGGGCAGAGCAGCAGCCCGACCATGGTGCTTTAAGATGACATAGTTTTAAAAGTGACAACCGAAGCGAGGAGTATAGACCAAACTGCTGCATTAGGAGGTTGGTTGGGGTGGTGGGTCAAACATCACAGGACTTTCAGCCAGGAGACTGTGGTTTGTGTCCTCTGTGTCACTGAATCGTACATTTTATAACCCCATTCCCAATCTTTTCCCAAACCTGTCTGTTCTTGTGCCGCATGTCACTGCATCTGCCCATTGACAGTCTACACCCTCCCACAGCTGCAACGGCCGCAGCTGATTGGACGAACGAGTCACGTGGGGCTGGCTGCTCCCAAATTTCAAAACCGAATGGTCGGCTCGCTCGGAATACAATTTCATATTTTCTGAAAATGGTTCACCAAAATGTGTTTCCGAAAACATTTTAAGCAAGAAGGCTAATTAGCAGTTGCTAATTTTGTCTTCAATTCAGATCGACAAAGGTCAGATTAAAATTCTGATAAATCTGATTTTTGTCAGCTTTAAGAGGCAGCGAACCGAGCTGTCCACTCCTCATTTGCATAAAGTTGTCTGAATTCAACTATGCAGATGAGGAGCTGGTGACTCAACGTGGTTAGATGACGCTGACAATGGAAACGCACCATAAAGCAGACTTTTAGCGTGAAGAACAAATGCCAAAGGCAAATGACCAGGTGTCATTTGTGTTACCACACAATTGGCATGTTAAAGAATTGTAAAGAGAAGGTGACTCTGCCCAAGATGTACAATTGAAACATTTGTAAGCTTTTAATGTCAAAACCAAACAAGGAACAAAGTATGGGTGAAATATTGCGGTGGAGTGGTTTTCTGCCTCTGTCTGTCTTTTGGTGGTGCGCTGCTCCCCTCGGAACTCTAACAGGAGATGACACACTTGCTGCCAACTGAACTGAAGAACCTAAAGAGAAATCCACCCTCAGATCATGTTAGTGCAATATTTTTAATCTAAAAAGAAGTTATAACTGTTTGATACTGGGGGCCTGACACTTGGGTAAGACCTCTGCCTTTGATGTTTGTCACAATAAACCTGAAGCTGCACTGGAAATATCTTGATGCACAACTTCTGTGTTTGGTTTCCTTAAACACTGAACAGATACTGGCGCCGTAGTTGTTATTAAGAAACCTAAACACTACCACTTTAGCTCCTCATATTTGATTTAATTCATTACATAATGTCTTTAATAATGAGTTTTAAAGCACTCAGTGTACATTGATTAGTGTGCTTTGCACATTCATTGAAAATGTTAATCACATAATTTGCAAGTGAAACACAACAGGTGAAGGTAACACATTACATTTTCTCTCGTTACTGTGGAAAAATCATTTGTTTAGCATTTTACAGGAACCAGCAGGTATCCAAAGTGCTTCACATCAGAAACCAAGAATAAAACTGATAGAGAATTCATTTTTATAAAGTCTTTTATTGCTTATTTCTTTGTAGTTGTTCTTAATTAGTATAACTTTCCTACTAGTATAACTTCATTATATGTACATTTACAAATACCAGGTTTCTTTCAAGCCGTGTCTGTGTTTTTTCAGTTGCTGCTGCCTAAACAAAAGGCAATAATGTTCCGTGGTGCCTATCACAGAAGATAACAAGAGCCTTAGATCCGAGGACATGCCAGCCAGGGTCTCTGGCGTAGGCATAGACCTCCTTACATCAAACACTGTGAATCTTCTGTGTGTGTGTGTTGAATAAAGGGACAGAGCTGTAAAGAAATGTTGAAGTTCCCACTGAGCTGCGCTGCGGAAAGGTGCTCTGGTGGTGGCTTCCCTTTTGCAAACTGTCAATTAACTACTCATTGCCGCACTAGTCTAGTTTTCTTGCTTGACCGTCATTATTTAGTAAGGTAAAGTGTTATGAACCTGACAAAAACACATATCATACAACATATCATACAATAAGAAGAATAAAACATAAATCCTAAAATCGTTTTTTGTGTAATTTTTACAAACCGGTCATTTTTACTTTTGCTGTTAGACTATAGCAAATGCCGATTTCAGCTAATTCATGCAAAATGCTGAAATGTCATGGTGGATGTGACAAAGTGGGTGATGCACTCACCACATGCCCTTTGTGCTTATGTGCGTTATTGTCAATACTTACATTGTATTTATTTAATTGTTTGTTCTTCATACTTACCTTTGTTCTTTTGTTTGGTCCACTGTGCAGAAATGTTTGGGCAGGAGCCCAGTAGCATGGCGTATTTATGGTAACGATGATGTAATCACTGACATCACCAGACAGACCCAAGCCATTGGGGTTTTCTTTGTGTGTACTGTACATAATTAGTATGTGTTTTGTTAAGGCATTTGAGGGGTACTTGATATGATTTAAGCCCCTCATAGAGTTTTATTTATTTTGTAAATGAGTGCAAACTGTGTCTAGCTTTCTCCAGCGTTGTGTAATTTAGAAATGTCCGGTAGACTCACTGCTGAAAGATATTGGTGGAGTCCAGTAGTGGCATTTTGATGCTTAGGGAGAGTAGTCTCACATTGGGCTCGGTGGAGAAGAGCAGAATCAATCACCGGCGATCGACGCCCGTTGCATGCTGGTTAGATTTGTGTTCAACTGTATCCCAACTTGCTCTGACATCATAAACACGTGGGCAACGATAATCTCACGAGATCAAGGCAGCCGCAGGTTTGAGACGCAGGTAGCGCAGTCACTGACTGTAAGTCCCAGGCGGGGAAATGCCGGCCTCTCAGCTGATTTAACAGTTTATTGATTCAGAATTGACAAAAAATGATGACGTTTAAACTTTTTTTTGTTTTTAAATCAGAGGGAATTGAATTGCCATTTGTCTGATTTAAAGGCTTATTCTGTACAGAACATGTGCTGTGTGGCTGATGGTGACGTTAAGAAATCGGAGGCTTAATCCTTTCAGATTACAATCACATACAGTTTGACATCAGCAACCGATCATATGTAGAGCATTTTAACTGCTATTCTGTCCTAATAAAAACAACTGGACACTGTGTACAAGCTGATGTACAGTAAGTGTCTGATAACATTTTATTGAATCGGAATCGGACCTAACAGGATGTAAGCGTTTCTTTGACTTCCTGTTCAGAGTGAAGGCTGCTGGAATCGGCTGGAAACCATCTGACGTTACCGCTTACAGCTTTTTGTCACCCCACCCCGGCTGTTGCCGCCTGCTCTGGTCCACTTTACAGGCGAGGCGCATTTCCTCCTACTGCCAAACCCTGCTCCACAGCGCTGCGGAGGAGGATCTGGCTGGTCAACACAGCATTCTGGGATGGGAGAAAAATTTGCTCAGGGAGGTATTGCACAAATGTATTTATATCCATGAATTTATAAATCCAGGATAACCGAGAAACCAAGGCTTTACCTAGTCCAGTCTTTGCATCCTGGCTTAGTGCGTTTAGGTTGAGCCATAATTTAGTCATTTGGATAGATGCCAGTTAACGGTTTCCTTTAACAGAGTGCAAGGTCAGTCACAAATTTACTGATGCTAAAATGGAGAATACGCACTGTGTATTCTTTACAGAGTGAGTTGCAGCTTCTTGTGGAATTATGACAACGTCAAACACATTATTTGTAAAAAAAAAAAAAAAAAAAAAAAATGCTATAATGAAGAGAGTATTCATTAATTATTCTTCCCCCACCACAAAATATGAGGTCAAAAACCATTAAGATGTCCTCTACCTGTTGTTACATGTGTGTACTGTAGCCTCAACTGTCTAGTGACTGGTCCAGTGAACTAAGACTATAATTAGGGAGGATTGTGCAATTATAAAAATCTATAATAATTGTTCAAACCTCCCATTTTATAGACCCCGTTCTCTGGAGAGAACACACATTGTGTGCTAAGAATGCCAAATGAAATGCACATGGGAAAAGACCACACATGATCCTTTGTTAAAGAATACTAAAAGAAATATACCAACTAAAACAATTAAAAGGTGTATTTGTCCTTGACCAGTTCGCCATTGTTAGAACCATTAACACGTGTTTAGCACTTTATATATTGTCCTTTATAAATGACTTCATTTAAAAAAAATAGTCACAACTTTAAATAATAACAATGCTTAACTGAACAGCAACATGTACCGGTTG
The DNA here is from genome assembly GCF_008692095.1 of Etheostoma spectabile. Taxonomy (NCBI): domain Eukaryota; kingdom Metazoa; phylum Chordata; class Actinopteri; order Perciformes; family Percidae; genus Etheostoma; species Etheostoma spectabile. The sequence continues at coordinate 11,954,390 of NC_045745.1, read as the reverse complement.
TATTTTAATGGAGGCTAATAAAATTAAGGTAAAAACCACCAATGAGTGAAGAAAAGGCTACCGGATTAAGAAATCCTGGCTGTTGGCCTAATATAAATGGAATATCCCGAATTAATCCGTTATCGTGGTTTTGTGCAATAGCCCTCTGGTTTATTGGCATTTCTTTAAACCAATCACAATCGGCATGGGCGGTGCTAAGCACTGGGCAAAGCCCGGTGCCTCTACAAAATAGCCTCATAAAGGTTGAACATGTGTACATTCACAAGTTGTTTTAGTCGTGCAACAGAAAACTCTGATTGGACAGATAGTCTAGCTAACTGTCTGGATTTACCCTGCAGAGATCTGAGGACCAGGTAACCATAGTCCATTTATACCTTGTAAACCTATTTGACAAATAGCTCTGGGTGTTAAAAGACATTACTCTGTGCTTTGTATAGATCATGATCCTCCGTGTTGTGTGGTGTGCAAAAGAAATGAGGAGGAACGCAATCAGCTCAAAAGTGCTTTCAAATTAAAGCAAGTCCCCACAGATGGGATCAGGGTGTACAATTTGACCCCTGAACCCATAATAATGTTCTGGAATCCCCGCTGTAATCGACTACAAAGCCCTGACAGGTTGTTGGATCAGTTTAGCTCTCCCAGTGAGTCACCACAAGGGCTCTTCCCTTAATGAAATCTCTCAGCTTTCTTATTGATTTGCCTCAGGTACTTTGTAGTTGTGTGCAAAACAGGGCTTATTTGATTTTGTTGTAAACACAACACTGTTAAAAAAAAAAATTGCACTTTCTATAACGTTCAAGTGTTACCCTGCACAGATTAAAATGAAAAGTTACAACAGAAGTGTGTTGGTGGTGCATTCATGGGCTCCTCTGACGATCCCATATCCCGACTTTGGAACTCATTCCTTTTGACTTTGTGGGTTTTTGAACCTGAAGTTGTGATTTGGAAACAACATGGACGCTACAAACTAGAAGTGTTGTGTGTCACTGCTCAGAGTGCTTAAACAGCACGCTTGATATTATGGTTTATGCTAATTAATACATTTTCTAACTAATCTCGATCACTCTACGTGGACAGCAACTGACGGCTACAAAATATCAAATTACAAATTACATTATGCAAAAAATCAAATGCAATACATAACTTATAACAACATTATTTTCCATCCGTCATGTTTCCAATGGTGGAATATAACTAAGTACTTTTACTACAGTACTATACTTAAGTACAAATGTGAGGTACTTTGCTTGAGTATTTTCTTTTCATGCCACTTTCTACTTCTACTCCGCTACATTTCAGAGAAAAATATTGTACTTTTTACTCTTCTACATTAATCTGACAGCTTTAGTTACTAGTTATTTTACAAATTAAGATTTCTGCACACAAAACACATGCAGTTTATAAAAGATGTTTAATTAGAAATGAATTACCTGACAATATAACGGCCTACATGTCCAGCTGAAAGGATTAGACCATTAAACACTTAGTTTTTATCTGTGTTTTTTGCATTGTATACTTTTACTTTTAATAATGTAAGAACATTTTCCTGATGATACTTAATAGTACTGATACTAAATAGTTTTGCTTAAGTAACATGTTCAATGCAGGACTTTTCTTTCTAACAGTGTGTCTCTAACAGAGTATTTTTAGAGTGTGGTATTAGTACTAATACTTAAGTTAAGGATCTTAATACTTCTTCCACCCCTGCATATTTCTGCATAATATGACATCAACTCAATAAGTTGTGAACCAAGGTTTTTGCTCACTTTCCGAGTTGTTGTTCCAATTAGATGGGGTGGTCACGAGAATGTTTCCAGTCAGGAACTCGTTTTTTTGATAATTCCAAAACCACATGAATGCAGCATGGAATTTGAAGGATTTATCAATAAGGCCAAGCCTTTATCTGCAGAGATAAGATTCAACTTTATTGTCATTACACATGTACAGGTACAATGCAACGGAATACAGTTTTAGAGAGCCTCTGAGCCGCAGCTATTTAAAGCACCGCCACAATGCCGATGCGCAGCTTCAGGGGCAACTCGGGGTTCAGTGTCTTGCCCAAGGACACTTCGACATGGGACTGCAGGGCCAGGGATTGAACCAACAACCTTCCAATTGGCAGGAAACCGCTCTACCACAGACAATAAAACTCTTCAACACGTCATCCCTGGGTGCTAGATGAGACTCTGAGACACCCCAACATTGCAATAAGGGCAACCGGAACGATTGGTTCATTTACATTTTTTAGCATACTTATATTTAAACAGCTGCACATTTAGTTTTTTTCCCCATCTTGTATATACTTAAATATTTGTTCTTACATTCTTATATTTTATTCTTATATTTTGTTATTATAATTATTATTATTATTTCATGTATATTGTATGTATGTATATTTCGTGTGCTGCTGTGACACTGTAATTTCCCATTTTTTTGGGATCAATAAATA
>NC_045745.1:11947212-11951931 GCF_008692095.1 Etheostoma spectabile | reverse complement strand
TATCTATCTATCTATCTATCTATCTATCTATCTATCTCTGAGCCAGTGGTAGAGTAGGATCATTCCAGGACATAGATGGTTAATGCTATGAATTGGATTTTGCTCATGTTTAGTCAACAAAACGCTTGTGTTAAATCGTAGATTTTTATGTTATTTTATTGACGCGTGCGAGGAGGCCTGCATTGAAAGTGTCTGATGTTTTGAAACCCATGATCTTTTTTTATTTATTCCCCTGACAACTTTATTCCTATTTATTGCCTTACTGGGAACTTTGGTGTGCTTCTTGTTTGATTTTGCCCTTTGGTCCTCAGCGTTGTCCGTGCACACAGAGCGGCTGGCGAAAAAAAAGATGTTTGTTTAATTTATACTGACAGAGATGATGTTTCTGTGGAGAAAATCTCATCTAACTTTATCGTTTTTGAGATCATGATTGAGACACAAAAAGTGTTCAAGACTACAGTTTCATCCATATACTGAACTAAAACAGCATGCATTATTTTCCAATCAACGGTCATTTCTGTAATTTTATGATCCAGTTTGATCACAAGCAATGCAGAATTAATTATTACCAGTGGCCTCCTGTAATGCTGCTCCCTCCAGAACCATTATACCCCGAAATAACTTACAGAAGGCCCTCATAGCACTGAATATGCAACTTACTGTGTACTTCTATTCCAGAGGAAAACATGGTTCTACTACATTTTCCTAAAAGAAGAAATGTTATGTTATATTGGAAATAGAAATTTAACTTGACAAAATATCATAATTGAAATATGATGCATTATTAGTCATGAAACTATCAAGCATTAAATTAGAGTTGAAAGCTCTCTCTTGCACAGACATTAAGTAAATTGAAATACATTGTTCTGATAATAACCATGGAATGGAATGGAATAGGTAAGCAATTATCTGGGGCCTCCTCCACCAAAGGGCCTTGTGATTTTTTAAATTTATTTTTGAAATACATCTACAGATTTGACGTGTTGCCTATTTTCTTCCCGTCTAGACGTCACACCTCCTGGTAGTAATAGATGTGTTTTTTTTACCTTTTTAATGTGCGCTTGCTAGTTTAATTCAGGTTTTTTTTTAAGGCCATGGACACCCACACAGATGTTTTCAGTTATTTGGGCTGATTTGACCTCTTCCCAGGACTGTGGGTGTGTATTGTATTGATTGACATCTACCTGAGTCTCTTGTTAACTCTGTTAGACGTGTTAGGACAACTTTATCATTCTTATTGGAAAAGATTTGTGACCTAATAAATTTCCATCAAAGCTCCTGCCAACCTTAAACCTACGCAGCGATCCAATGAGCCATGATAATTGAAATTACCTGTGTGGGTGTTCAGAGGCTGTTATATTAAACGCTGTCCAAACTGCCACAAACTTAAAAAGCCAAGTTCATTGGGTTCCCGGCAATACACCATGACCACCCGCCAAGTGTGAAGTGGATCAAACGATTTCAAGATATTTGAAGGACAATTGGACATATACTCACACACTTAAGCGGACAACAAACAGTCGCAGTGACGAGCCGCAGCATCACCAAGTCTAGTCTTCACACTCAGGTTGCCACGTTTGACACCAGTGTGCTTGTTCAGAGAACGACACCAACACCTCTGCTCACCAACCATATCTGGCAACCCACTCTATGACCGGAGACGTGTCACTGCTAGGCGAATGGATAAACGGTTACTCTTCAAAAAAAATAGTCCCAGCATGTAATTCTCCCTGAAACCACAAACTGTTTTGAATTGTTTTATGTTTATGTACTGATTAAACACACAGGACACAATCTTTGTGAGTTAAAATGAATACTACTACAAAAAAAACTAGTTATTTCATAGGAAGGTACCTGCTGAAACTATGGAAATAATTCCCTCTTTTCACACATCTTATGGTTGTGGAAACATTGTGACACAGACATGGGAGCCTGACAGTTGGCAGCTGTGGTTTTGAGAAGCTGGTTGTTGCTTTTGGAGGGGGCTCCAGCGAATGGGCCCTGTTTTCCACATGTATCGCCTGAGCTGACTTTGTGATCAAAATGATAGTAAATGAGGTGTGCCAGGGGCGAAGCAGGTTGAATGTATTAGTTGCAGCTTTTCAGAGTGAGCATAGAGAATGATTGAGAAAAGAGATAAAAAGCTGCCAGGCCACTATTTCCATTAGCAGGCTCTCGGTGCCGGTTCACCTCTTCCCACAAAAGTACATATTGGTGGCTCAAAAAAGGTAGTAGAAGTTACTAAAGGACATCAAATGCTGATTTGCATATCCGTATCTTTGCTAGCGCCCCATGAACTTTGGAGAGGAAGTGGCTACACATAATGCATGAGGCTGTGTGACCAGTAGTACACTATAGATTACACAAGTAGACAAACAGAGTCCTTGCAAATTCATCTGTTACTGTTGTCCTCCGGGGTCAGAACCGCAAGGCTGGAGTAGTGTCGCAGACCTCAGATTAATAATTCAAATAGGTTTTGGTAATTTGGTAAATAGCCCATTTATTTGACACTGTTTACCATTTAAAACAAAATATCAGTTGAAATGACAAAATCCTTAAGGTTGACCATGCGTTTGTACCTGACCAGAGGAGTCCTGTGTCAAAATTGGCATGGTGCATATTTGTACATAAATCAGTTTTACTAAATTTCCTACATCTTATTTTAACCCTCTAGCAAGTTAATATGACCTTGGATAGAAGTTAACATTTCTCTTTGATTGGCGTTGGAGAGATCAAGTTCCCATGTAGTCTGCAAGGTCACTAAAAAATCAAGCATAACAAGTCGTAAAGTTGTCAGCATCATTGTGGGATGTGGCATTACGTTTTTCCACTTGAGTTACAGTACATCTTTGAAGCTCTACCTTTACACTGAGAACAATAAGTCAGCCCGAATGTGTTTTTACATGAGTTGCATATCCGTGTAGTCAACACCATTAACCACAAGAAAGCTGTTTTGGCAAAAATAGAAGTAGCTATATTGTAGATATTTAGTGTGAAAACCCTGCTGCGATGCTTGCAATGGGATGTTCATGAGTCACAGCTGGAGCTAGCTTTAGAGTCATTTTGACACTTCTGGCTCAGTGCTAATTTTTTAATTAAGGTTTTGTATTTCAAGTCTTTTAAATAAGAATCTCACGTTTATCACCTAATGTTTCGCTTCCGTCGTTGGTGACAAACATTCTGAGTTGTGTCTGCACTTAACTCCACAGACATCTGTGTTATCTGTCAATCACGCAATTTTGTTGCACTACTTCGACTAACTCAGGTCTTCAACAAAAGCAAGAATTACAAATCTTGCCCTTGCCTGACGTTTGCATGCACATGATATTCCAGTTTTTGCCCTTATTCTGAAAAAGACAATATTCCGACTAAGTTTGGCTAATGAAAGTGACTATTCCACTAATATTCCCGTTTACATGTAGCTGTACAAAATACGATTTTTTTCAAATTTTTCCAGCGGTGGTGGACTTGTTGGACCGTGTGAAAACAGTGTCCCTCTTTCATTCTTTCAACCAGCTTCTTGAAAAGGTCGGCGTAGCTATGTTTTGTCATATCCAAAGACCTGTTGAGATCCAAGTCTGAGACATTTTTTAAAAGTAGTCGTGTTTAAATGCTTGTTACTAACTTAGCTCTGGGGAGCCCATTCCCTGGAGGTTTCTCCCTAAAAAGGAAGTTTTTCCTCGCCACTGTCTCACTGAATGCTTGCTCTTGGGGGAATTACTCAGATTGTTGTGTCTTTGTAAATTATAGCGTGGGGTCTAGACCTACTCCATCTGTAAAGTGTCTTGAGATAACTCTTGTTATGATTTCATACTATAAATAAAGTTGAATGAATTGAATGGTTTCTCCTTCTGCAGCAGGTCTGCAGCTTTGCAAGCTGTTGACTGGATGGTTTGTGTACAGCAACCATAGCAACGCACAGAGCAGGGCTGTTGAACTGGAGATGCTTTTCTGTTGTCTCGAACTCGTCTTGGACTGGTTAGTATTTGGACTCAGACTTCTCTCATTGGGACTCGTTCTTGACTTGGACTTGAACCTCTTTGGATTCTGTCTTGACTCGGTCTCGACTAGTCCTGGTCTTGGACTTGACTAGGCTGACTACAGCCCTGGCACAGAGCAGACCAGTTAAACCCTGACTGAGACGCATATTCTGAATGCGCTGTATACATGTCCAAAGAATGCTTCTAAAACACAAGTCATTTTCCACATGTCTTAATCTTAAATTGCTATATTTGTTAAAAAACAGCTTATTCTAAATAGCTATCCGAGAATATGCTGTTTACATGACCTGTATCAAATTCAGGAATATTGTCATATTTGGATTAATAGTGGAATATATATTTATATATGAAAACATGGACATTTATGTTTAAAAATAAGAATAACTTTTTATTTTATAAACTGTGATAGATGCCTACAGAGGACAGTTTGAGTAATGATTGTACCATTTGATCTTTGTTTTCTCTTTCAAAAAAGTGTGGATAACCTAGGTGTTATCATCCAAATGTTTTTTGTTTTTTTTGCGCTGTTGCAAAATTTGAGCAATTACTTCAGTACAACCTATATCGACAACGTTTCATTTACGGGTTTGTTCAGGTGCCGCCCGAAATTCTGCTGGATGTCCCTCATTTCAGCCGGATGTACTGTACATCATTTTCCGTTTTCTTTGTGATGGAATTTTAAACTTGGGTTGATTTCTGAGGACTATGGTTACCTGGT
>NC_045745.1:11943705-11947202 GCF_008692095.1 Etheostoma spectabile | reverse complement strand
CTGCAGGGGGAATCCAGACAGCTAGCTGGACTATCTGTCCAATCTGAGTTTTCTGTTGCGAATTCAAACAACCTTGGAACGTACACGTGTTCCACCAAAACAAGTTCCTTCCCGAGGATATTTTGCAGCGGCACCATTGCTCCGTCCGGTGCTTAGCATCGCCCAAGACGATTGTGATTGGATGAAGAAATGCCGATAAACCAGAGCACTGTGCCTACTGTTAAAGCCCTTGGAAATTGGAAATGAACTGAGAGGTTGCAGACTAATACGCATTTGTGAATTAGTCCAGCGTTGCCAGGCTACAGTTACTAGTAACCATTCCTGTGAACAGTCGTTTTCTCCTGCAGCTTTAGAGAAACTTTTTCAAGTTTGAAAAAACACTACTGCTGATGATGTCATCAGGATTATCACAATCTGGGTTTGCTGGGCTCGGGGTTTAAATGAAATGTTACCCTCTTCTGTGTGTGTGTGTGTGTGTGTGTGTGTGTGTCCATTGTGTATGTCTTCTCTAATCCAGATGGCTTTACATTACACATGCTCAATATTAGTGTGTGCAGAGCTTGTTAGACGCTTGTTTATGTGGATGCGTTCACTCCTCTCCACCCTCCTCCTCTTGTTAGTTTCTGCAGACTCCGGAGCTGCTGCGAGCTGCCTCCCTTGGGGCTTAGCCAGATTGAGTCAGGCGGACGGTTATCTAGGAAGTGCACAGCTTTGTCATAATTGCCCCCCTCATGAGCTCACCACTGCTGTTATTTCACATGCTAAACCCTATTAACTGCAGCATATGTTACCATGCCTTGCTTTTATTGTGCAACTTTGAACACTGGTGCCAATTAGCTGGGTTTGCTCTGGCCTCTCCTGGTGACGGCATTAAGAGTGTGTCCTTGGAATTATGGCTCATTAATTCATTTGTTTATCCGAGAATAATTTCCAGATTTACTATGAGCAAAAAGTTAGTTGTTTTCTTATTTAGTGTGACCTTGTCCAAATTATTTTGAGAAGGGTAGGATCCCTATAACTACATTGAACCTCCAGCGTTTATTAATGATGGGATGCATTTTTTTGTCATCCTGGATGTACAGTTAAATTCATAATGAAATAAGGCTTAATTGGTTCTGAGGTAATATCCTTTGTAAAGGTTCTCTGTATAAATATGATAATATTATCTAATAAGGGACATTTTCAATGTTAAAATGTCAAAGAGTAATATTTATTCATGGGAAGAAAAATGCACACCTATTTGAGCTGGTGGCTCATAGATGGCATGGTAAGCAAGGAGAAGCTACATAGTCGTAACTCTGATGCAATATTTTATGTATCAATGTTTTTGCACAAATTGCCTGCTCCGAAAAAGGCGATGAGAGGCACTTTTCCTTTCACCTTTCTCCTGAAGAAGGCACGATATTGGGACATGTTGATCCATAAAACCCCCCAAAAGGTATTGCATTACTTAATTTTAGTTAATTAGAATGTCAATAAATAGACATTTCATATCAGAAGTTCCAATTTGACTGCCATCGTAAAAGTGGTGAATATTCATGGCATAAAGTTTATTTGTATCTTTATAACTGAGGATGCATTTCAGATTGTGTAATCCATTTGAAAGCCCAACAATGGACAAGATTTGGAAATTAGCTGCAGCTATAAAGTCTATGTAGAACACAGATTTTCTTTTTTAAAAGCTAGAATGCAATCCTGATAATTGGATTGTCGCTATCCAATAACAATGAAATGCATTTATTTGATACTAAATATCTGTGACTGTCTCAACACCGCAAATGGTTATGTCACCCTCACCCACACTATGGAAATATAGCCCTATAACATCCAGATTGTTAGATTACTAAGGGGGATAACTGTCTGAGAAGTGAAGGCGGACATGAATTTGACAAATGACACCACAAGTTGTCTCCTTATGTGGAACGGGGCATGTTAACCTCTTCTGCCTCGATTGAATCGCACAGGCCTGTGCAAGGTCCTCTGGGAGCATGTGTCCTCCTTTGGCATGCTGTGCAGTCCTTGTCTGACATACTGATACTTTCTTGTCATTGATCATACTGTACGCTGGAAGCAGGGCATTGCTTCGGTTTCATCATGCTTGCTGCTGACTGCACTGGCTAACCTATCTAAGGTCATTATACAGTACACTAGAGTCGGGACTGGGCACAACTATACCTCAGGAGGACTTGCTTTCCATTTTCAAACATAGAAACTTCTGGACAGACTTTTTTTCCTTGTTACCATCTTTCTTGCGAGCTGCAAATAAGATGGCAGTAGCATATGGCAGTAGGTTTCCACATATTGTTTGTCAGAGTCATTTGAAATGATATCCCAATAATGTTATCCACACTGAGTAGTGAAAAACAAATGAAATAGAATTGAATTACAAAAACTGGAGTTGAGCCTGGTTGTTGGAATGGGGTAATCCTCCTGACTGTCATCAGTCACTAGTTGATAGAGTCTTGATGCGCAGAACCAATTCCTGGCACCAAGATTACAGCGTGTGTCTGGTTTGGCATCTCCACACGTCTCCACTGGAGCACTGCCTATTCACTGTAACGTGTGATTTTTATGTTGTTAACTGATTTGATTTGTTTTGAAATGCCCTATACCTTTTTAATATTAGTTAAATTGCTGAAGTTTTTTTTTTTTTAAACAACATTGTATCTTTGTGCTGTAAGTCTGCAGCAGTAACTCTTACCTTTATGAAATTGCCACATGCTCTGCAATGTGTAACCTCCATGCAAGGGAAGATGTACAGGGGTACTACTTGATGGGGTAGACTGAAATGCAAAAACCCTGAAAAGACAGCCTGGAAAAAAAACTTCAAGAGTAACGGTTATGAATTTCAGGAGACAGCCTCACACTACAAAGCAAAACTTTTTGTCTACTGTCTTTCCAATTTACTCCAGGCCAGAACGGACCTAGAACAAAACAGATTAAAGTGCTTTAACCCAACCCAACATGGCATAGAAACATGGGGAAAAGGGGATTCTGAATAAGCTTTGCACATCCAGTGCTAGCCAGCATAGTTAATTTTTCCAAGTTTATCCCTTATTTTAATCCTGTCTCTCACTGTGGTACCTTGTCATTTCTTTTCTTAATCTCCTCCGGAATAGTTCTTACCATTGTATAATAAGTGACTTTGCTACAGTACTTTGGAGTTTCCATGGTGTTCTTCCGCAGCACTCATTTGAGCAATGATGTAGTCTGCCAGAAATATCTAAGGAATGTCTCCGAATGGATAATGGTCTTTCACTTCTTTAGTCTCGGGACTGACGTATGTGCTGTTCCCATGGGAATACATCAAATACCAAACATACCATAACTTGTTCAACTGTTTAAGGGTAGTATTTCATACTTTGTCGCTAAGAAAATGAAAAATGCTCTCAAGGTTGTTCACTATGTTTTAAAACCTAAAGACTGTTCTTACTAAAAATTGCTTCTTGGATTAAGTATGTGACGTACCATACATGGCTGGGGTCATTTATTTCGGG
>NC_045745.1:11943094-11943695 GCF_008692095.1 Etheostoma spectabile | reverse complement strand
GGGGGTGCTACGCCAAAAGTTGGAACAGGCTTTCCTCTAATACAAAAATATCATGTGTGCTGGTAATAACACTAAAATTAGCATCTCTCAGCATGGCCTTGGGAACTAGGGGTGCGGAGGGTGCTGCAGCACCCCCTAGCGGAAGGACAAACAACTACAACCATAATAAAAAAAATAAAAAATAAAAACATTTATTTTTTATAAATTAATTATTAATATAAACCTAATCCCTTTCATTAAAAATTAAATGTAATACATTTTACAATTCGGTAAGTAAGAGATAAATACGTAATTTGATTAGAATGAATCTGCCGATTTTGCCAAGAGTGAGGTGAGCTGCATGCCTCTGACTCTGATGAGTGAAGAGTTACGGGAACTTTCCCGGCAGGTCAACAGTACAGAAGTTCGCTAGCTATGGCACAAAAGCGCATTTTGTATTTCTTTATAAATCAACCACAGGCTAAAAAGCCTAAAATATAGAAATGTAGAAAACTCAGCAACTGTAACCGAAAGAAGTAGCAGCAGTACCTCACCTCCACAGTCCCAGAGCGACCTGCTAGGAACAGACCACGAGGGAGCTAATGTTGTTAGCCAAGCTAGC
>NC_045745.1:11942981-11943084 GCF_008692095.1 Etheostoma spectabile | reverse complement strand
CACCTCCACAGTCCCAGAGCGACCTGCTAGCTACAGACGAAGAGGGAGCTAATGTTGTTAGCCAAGCTAGCAGCACCTCTCCACCTCCACAGTCCCAGAGCGA
>NC_045745.1:11941958-11942971 GCF_008692095.1 Etheostoma spectabile | reverse complement strand
TAGCAACAGACGACCAGGGAGCTAATGTTGTTAGCCAAGCTAGCAGCACCTCTCCACTTCCACACTTCCAGAGCGACCTGCTAGAGACATACGACGAGGGAGCTAATGTTGTTAGCCAAATAGCAGCGGCAGGGCAGCCGCCCAAGGGAACTCAGTACTGCAGCCTCTGGTTCAAACTTTTCCTGGTAGACGTTTTGGAGAGGAGGATTTTTTTCGTGTTATAACTGCAGCACAAGGTAAGAATGCTGGTTAATTTTTATGCTGCCGCCGTGCAGTAAATTGGCTTTAACAGTAACAGTTCAACTAAAAGTTTACAGGAATTATTTTAGATAATTGTGTTTTTTCACACGTGTTAAGCCTTCTTATTGGATAACCATGTGTTTAATTATCCTACAGTATTGATATAAAATGATAAGGCCATGTTAAGAACTGTTAATACATGGGCTAAGGCCCAATATCTGTATACCTTAAATTTGCTATTGTGGTGATACAAAAACTTAAGGACTGACTGGCTTGCCTCACTTTTATTTGATTTAATAGAATTCAGTGATGTGTTTAGTGACTCTGTTTTTTAACTTGTAGTAGGCCATTTGTGTAGTAGCCATTAACTAGTAGTGCCATTTGTCGCAGCCGTGTGCCTGTATCCTGCGTTAATTCGTGCCTAGTTGGTCCTATCTTGCATTATGGACTTTAATCTTGTTTTTTTGCTTGTGGAGCATGTACATATGTGTTCCAGTTTTATTATCGAAGCCTTAGTACTGTTTTGACACAACAAAGTGCCTTTGTTTTAACAGAGATATTTTGTCTTCATCTTGACAGTATGGGTAAGAAAGGAATTTATATTTGGTTGAACAGCAATAACGGCCTATTTTCTGGTGTTTCCGGGTCAGTAGCCTATGGCAGGCTAATTATTGTCTAGGATAGGCTATTTATAATGAAGTGAAATTCTATACAGTGAAAGAAATTGTAATGGATGCAGTTAGGTGTGTGGTGGTTGACTTTGGCTGAAAACT
>NC_045745.1:11938013-11941948 GCF_008692095.1 Etheostoma spectabile | reverse complement strand
AATTTGTCAGCACCCCCAATTCAAAATATGTTCCCGCGGCTCTGTCTCTCAGGATAAAGTCACAGGAAAAAATCAGCTCCAGGAATTTCAACGCATAGAGGCAGGTCAATAAAAATGAGGAAATACACGCTGCAGTTTACTGTGAAACAAATCTGTGATGTCTGATGTGAAAAGCGCCATCCAGTCGGGTGAGAGAGGGGATGGTTGGAGGCTTTGAATATACAGGTCATAGTGAATTCACTATGATTTAGAGTTTCATGTTCTCTCGCATTAGTACAAAGGTATTCAGATTGAACAGAAAATGTCCATTTAATTCTAACTTGGTTCAGTTATGGAAAATTCAAATTGCATTAAAATCACCCTCAATCTCTGCAGTCATTAAAAGTTATGGGATGTCCTGAGGTCCAATTCAAATAGGGTTTTACATTAGAATATTAGAGGTTTGATATTAGATTTATTGAGCTACTAGATTGCCTGAAGAACTGACAATCTCTAAACGTACTCTCAATTTGCATATCTGATCATTTTAAAGGTGGCAGGTTTGAAATCATTTCATACACAAATTATTTTAAATAATGACCCTAATAATACATTCAATGCAATTATTGTCTAATAGACATTCAGCAAAGAAAAATTGGTTTTTAGTGTAATAGGCAGTCATAATGACTACAGTCATTTGTGATGAAGGAGTTGCTGCACTGCCACACCACCATGGGGTCCCTCATGTCTGCTTTTCTTACACATTGAGATTACAGTTTTTGAATATGAAGTGAAATTAAGAAAAGTTAATGATTAGCCACAGTGGTTGGTTTGTGTTGGGTACGGTGTTTGTTTGACCCTCAGAAGTTCATACAAATTAGGAGTATTTCTGAGTCCTCTGACTTTATACAAGTGTAAATTACCTGTGGATTACACAGGCTACCTCTTTTGTACTCTTACCTCTGCTGCCTCACACAGCAACACGGACCTGGGTTTGAATTATACTGAACAAAATTATAAACACAACACTTGTTTTTTTTCCCTATTTTAAATGAGCTGTGATCTAAGACTTTTTCTATGTACAGAAAAGGCTTATTTCTCTCAAACATTGTTCACAAATCTGTCTAAATCTGTGTTGGTGAGCACTTCTCCTTTGCAGAGATAATCCATCTCCCTCACAGGTGTGGCATATAAATACTAATTAGACAGCATGATTATGGCACAGGTGTGCCTTAGGCTGGCCACAATAAAAGGCCCCTCTAAAATGTGCAGTTTTAGAGTGGTCAGTCAGAAAAAAAGAAGGGGGAAGTTCCTGGGGGGTGTCAGAAAACCAGTCAGTAAAAAACAAAAAAAGAAGTCCTCACTAACACAGATTTAGACAGATTTGTGAACAATATTTGAGAAAAATAAGCCTTTTGTGTACATAGAAAAAGTCTTAGATCTTTGAGATCAGCTCATGAAAAATGGGGACAAAAACAAAAGTGTTGTGTTTATAGTTGTGTTCAGTGTACATGGCTGACTGGGCTTTTTTGTGTGGAGATGGCATGTTCTTTGTGTGGGTTTGCTGCTCCAAAAGACATTGATCTTATTGTGCATAGTATTACACACAGTTCAGTGCCTCCAGATGAAGAGATTTAAAAAAGGCATGATGCTAGCCATTGCCAGTTGAAGACTAATACAAATGCAGTCTTTTGAAAAGACGGTGTGCCAGAGCAACAACCAACAGCACAACTTTGCACATGGATCTGATGTAATATACGTACATGGTGTGATTTGCAGGTGGGGATGCGTGGGATTTCTCCCTGTCTATTCTTTAAATTCCTGCCTCTGCTAAATTATTGTTATCCGCAGTATCCCCTTCAAAGTGATCAATGCTACTTCACCAATAGACCATTGTATACCTAAAATAGAAGTATTTCACACTAAGAGGCGCTGTAACGTGAACACATAGTTCCATAGAACAATAAAATCCAAGCAGCAGTTGCTGGCTGTATTTAGCCAATAGGTGACTGTGAGCCTGGTCCAGAGGCACCGCCAGATGACGGTCCTTTCAGGGGCGATGTTGTGGAGTTTAGCCAGAAAAAGTGAGCGTCATGCTGCGCTGACAGTTATGTTTTTGGATAAAGAATGTGGTTTGTATTAAAACACTCCCGAGGAATGAAGGAGCGTTTGCTGGGTGAATTTACTTTGTTTTTGCTGGGAAGTGAACTCTGCTCTCTGGTTTGAAAGCGGCGTTTTATGTTGACACCACATTGTGCTACTTCATTTCGAGATTATTTTTCATGAAGTTCATAAATGAGTGTTTTGGCATGGCTGGCCAAGTGGCACTATATCTGCTATTGAAAGGGGGATTTAACTCTTGCATGTTTTGTATTGATGTGCAACCCCACCCCCCACCCCTTGACTTTTTTGTCAAGTTCCAGTTAACAATGATTCCTAACCTACTAACAAAACAAAGGAATAATGGCAGCTGAATATGTAAAATGTGTTAGTATTTTTTGCAGAACAAAAATTTGCATATTAAGTGAGAGCAAATGGATCGCTTGCTTCTGTGTACTACAGGTCTTCACAAGTCCATTTCAAATGGACCTCCGCCAACCGGATGTTCATTAATTAAATTTCAAAGTAAAGAGACCCAAGGACAGTGAGAAAATGGACCACATAATATTTAGACGTGATCCAAAATCCAGTCAACCTAAACAAACTCAAATAGAGAGAGAACACAAATGTCGGCATGATATATTGCTGATGAGCAGTGTACGTCGAAAAGAGCAGCAGTAGTTGTGTTACCATCAACATATTTTTATGCTCATTTTGAAGTATCGTATTAAAAAATGATGATGAAAACGGCAACATTCAAAAAAACGTCCTCGCATTCGCAATTCTTTTTTTTTACGCTCGCTTGAGGTGTTTTCGCCTTTTTCGAAAAATTGAATGCGCAAAATAGAAGATGGACACAGCTTTGCTGAATAAGTTGTCACGTAGCGATTTTGGAACTCACATGACCAGAAGTGTTCTTGCCCCACCGATCTTATCGTGGATGTTTTGAGAGCCGATTTGTGTGAACTTTTCTGAGAGGTGGAGGCCTGCTGGAGACGAGCCAGTTCCCTAGACAACACCATCCCTGGTGAGACATGTCTTACCTCAGCATGTCTCTTCCTTCAGTGGTACTGCTATGTCTGTAGCGTTATAGGATATACAACTTAGACGTCAGAGAGTAAAACCAGTTAAACTCCCAAAAACACCCAAAAAGTTTGAAGTTGGTGTATTATGTATTGAGAACTTCCTGGTGGTCCTGTGGATACTCACTTTGCTACTAATAAATGCAATCAGTGAGTTCAAGGCAGATGGCTTCCATGCTGTCAATCACCAAACGCCTGTGACATCACCACTTGGGGTGTGTCCTGGAGTGCAACCTTCTTGACAGATTCAGCCCATATGCTTATTTAAATTTGTTCTCCACCACAGTTTTTTCCCTCTCAATTTGGCATGCCTGTCCCCCTGCACTGCAGTTCTGTTGACCTGGAGATGCAAGAGAGACATGTGGGTAAAAAAGACGCACTGTGCTACCTCCATAACCCATGAGGCTAGATTTGCATATGTGAAAGTGCAAGGCAGATTTACACTATGCGTTTCATTGAATTTGTGGCTGCAATCTGCGTGTAATTAGCGCTTGAATCAAGGCAGCAGCTCACCACACATTCAGCACCTGGGACTGCCTAGCAGCACAGTCTGTGAGTGGACGAGAGCTCAGGAGGAGCTGTTCAGTGGTGGGATTTCTCTGAAGTCCCTAAGCTCTGACAATAAATGAGACTTTATTGATGCTGCAGAGAAGACTGACAAAGTAACGAGACTCTAAAACGTTTGCTGAAGCTGCAATTATCTATATATATATATATATATATATAATATAAATATACACACAGTGGGGAGAACAAGTATTTGATACACTGCTG
>NC_045745.1:11937331-11938003 GCF_008692095.1 Etheostoma spectabile | reverse complement strand
TTTTCCTACTTACAAAGCATGTAGAGATCTGTAATTTTTTTCATAGGTACACTTTAACTGTGAGAAACGGAATCCAAACCCAAAATCCAGAAAATCACATTGTATGATTTTTAATTAATTAATTTGCATTTTTTCCACTCATTACCTGTATTAACTGCACCTGTTTGAACTTGTTACCTGTGTAAAAGACACCTGTCCACACACTTAATCAAACAGACTCCAGCCTCTCCACAATGGCCAGTACCAGAGAGCTGTGTAAGGATATCAGGGATAAAATTGTAGACCTGCACAAGGCTGGGATGGGTACAGGACAATAAGCAAACAGCTCGGTGAGAAGGCAACAATTGTTGGCGCAATTATTAGAAAATGGAAGAAGTTCAAGATGATGTTCAATCTCCCTCGGTCTGGGGCTCCATGCAAGATCTTGTTGGGCATCAGTGATCAGGAAGGTGAGAGATCAGCCCAGAACTACACGGCAGGACCTGGTCAATGACATGAAGAGAGCTGGGACCAGAGTCTCAAAGAAAACCATTAGTAACACACTATGCCATCATGGACTATAATCCTGCAGTGCACGCTAGGTCCCCCTGCTCAAGCCAGCGAACATCCAGGCCCATCTGAAGATTGCCAATGACCATCTGGATGATCCAGAGGAGGAATGGGAGAAGGTCA
>NC_045745.1:11937028-11937321 GCF_008692095.1 Etheostoma spectabile | reverse complement strand
TGATGAGACAAAAATAGAGCTTTTTGGTCTAAACTCCACTCGCCATGTTTGTAGGAAGAAGAAGGATGAGTACAACCCCAGGAACACCATCCCAACCGTGAAGCACGGAGGTGGAAACATCCTTCTTTGGGGATGCTTTTCTGCAAAGGGGACAGACGGACTGCACCATATTGAGGGGAGGATGGATGGGGCAGTGTATCCCAAGATTGGCCAACAACCTCCTTCCCTCAGTAAGAACATTGAAAATGGGTTGTGGCTGGGTCTTCCAGCATGACAATGACCCAAAACACACA
>NC_045745.1:11902938-11937018 GCF_008692095.1 Etheostoma spectabile | reverse complement strand
ACTAAGGAGTGGCTCTGTAAGAAGCATCTCAAGGTCCTGGAGTGGCCCAGCCAGTCTCCAGACCTGAACCCAATAGAAAATGTTTGAAGGGAGCTGAAGGTCCGTATTGGCCAGGGACAGCCCCCAAACCTGAAGGATCTGGAGAAGGTCTGTGTGGAGAAGTGGGTCAAAAGGCCTGCTGCAGTGTGTGAAAACCAGGTCAAGAACTGCAGGAAACGTATGATCTTTGAAATTGCAAGCAAAGGTTTCTCTACCAAAAGTTCTGCTTTTCTGATGTATCAAATACTTATGTCATGTGATAAAATGCTAATTAAATATTTAAAAAAGAAATCAAAATAAACAAAATCATACAATGTGATTTTCTGGATTTTGGTTTAGATTTGGTCTCTCACAGTTGAAGTTTACCTATGATTAAAAAAATACAGACCCCTACATGCTTGGTAAGTAGGAAAACCTTCAAAATTATCAGTATATCAAATACTTGTTAACCCTTGCTAACCCTTCGCCTGGCTTCAGTCCAGCTGCCCCTTCGCCTGGCTTCAGCCTAGCTGCCCCTTCGCCTGGCTTCAGTCCAGCTGCCCCTTCGCCTGGCTTCAGCCTAGCTGCCCCTTTGCCTGCCCGGCCCTCAGAGGTGTTCTGCCTTCGCCGGCCTGCTTGGCCTCCTGAGGGTGTCAGCCTTTGCCAGCCTGCTCGGCTTCCAGAGAGGTTTTGCCTTCTCCGCCTGACGCCTGAGAGCCCTCTACGTCCTGCTCAGCCGCCTGAGGGGCTCTACCTTTGCTGACCTGTTTTTAGGATTCTGCTTGTACTTGTTTTGGGATTTTCCTTTTTTTTTGGTATGGACTTTATTATTTGTTTATTAAATCGTATTAAGCTCACACTGCCTGTCCATCTCTGCGTTTGGGTCCTACATCCTCTGAAACCCTTACACCATGATCCTTTTCCTAAACTTTACTAGTTGTTTGGGTGCGTAAACTTAAACTCACTTTTTTTCTGGCTGAACTATCTCGGCCCCTGAAAGGACCATCACCTGGGGGTGCCTGTAGCTGGCTCACAGTCACCTATTGGCGGCTAAACAACAGCCACTGGTAGCCAGCGTCCCGGAGCTCTGTAGCGGCTAAATACAGCCAACGTCTGCTGCTCAGATTTTATCGTTCTATGGCACTATAGACTGTTCACGTTACATGACTTTACTTAGAGCAAACAAGGCAGATATAAAAATTGTGGTTACAGTAAAAACAAATACCTCACTACAGAGTAAATCCTGGTCTGGAATGCATTGAACACCACAACAATAAGTAAATGTTTATGTACACCAATGTAACAGTAGTCAAGGGAGTTGTAAGAATATTACACCTAGGGGTGCATGTAGTGTCGAATTAATTAAGATAAGCACTTCATAATACTTTAATTGGCCCTGTGAGTTTAAGTCTAAGACAAAGGGTTTGGCAGGAAATGGAAATTACCCAGATTGCCCAAAATGAAAAGGCAAGCAGAACGTCTGCAACTGCAACAATCATGTTTATTTTATTAGCTTTTATGTCATTAAAACTCATTTCTCAGCAAAATGTGTTGAATGCTGTATTTTCACATCAATGTGATATTGTTAAATGAAGTTTAATAGTGTGGTAATTATTGTAAACAATGAGCCAATCAGCACAAAAAAACACAGTCTCAAAGGGACAGTCCCAATTATTTTCAGTACAAAGAATGTTGTCTTTTGTGCAACTCCAGATTGGAGATCTTTGCAAACAAATCAGCCTTGCAATGAAGTTGGAAATGGAACTTTGTTTCAGACATGTCAAACTTTGAAAGACAAGTTGATCCAAGGTTTGCACTGGGCAGATGTCTTGTTCAACTTAAAGTCCAATAAGTCCTTTGAGAGACTCTCCATAAAAGTAAACATAAAATCCAAGTACCTGGTAATATAAGTTTCTTTTTGCCTGCAGGCACTGACTGCTTATCAAAGGTACAAGGCCTAAAGCAGGCAAGTTGTTATTGATAGATGACACTTTTGAAGAAGAAAAAAAGCATCAAAGGCTGGCAAGAAAGTGATGGCAATGAAATTAGAAATATAGCATCTTTATGAAAGTTCCTTCCTCACTTTTTTACATGTGATTTCCATCTGTATACCTATACGTATTGCTACTACAGTGAACTTAGAATCAGCCTACACCAATAAAGAGGAGCAATTATATGCGAGGTACATATTAGTATTTTTATTTTAACAGTGAATCAAATTACTACGTGTAATGCAAAAGAGGTTGCTCAAAAGCAACAAACCCACAAAATAATTACGCTGTATTTCCCCTTGGCTCTACAGAGCCTTTTCACTTTCTTCTAGCTTGTTTCCAGATGCAGCAGGCAGCAAACAAAGCTCTCATAAACCCATTAACTACCCAGCACCAAAGTAGTAGATTGACAGAAAAGTGCAACATGTAAGAGACAGAGTTGGTGGGGACCAAACCATAGCTAAAAGGAGTGTGAATATTGACAACATTAATTAAATGTTTATGTTGCTTTATGCTTGCTGAACAAGGCTGGTCGATCAAATAGGCAAAGAGCTCAACTGCCCCGAGGGGGCCCAGATCCACAAAAACCCCACAAGTCCCAGGTTCACTACGTGGCAATTGCTTTGTGGTCATTTAATCACGTTGCTTAGGAAAATGTGAATATGCTCTTCTGAAGCACAATATCAATTGATGTGATAATGGCCGTAAGAATGGCCGTAAGATGGATTGCTTTATTATCTGATCTTAAAGCCTTGTTTTGAAGAGGGTCACGGTGTCATGTCTATTTACATTACGGGGTGCTTATTTCTAAATTCATATGTGTTTAATCAAACTACACAACAAATCATATTCCACCATAGGATACACAAAGCTCAGAGTGCATTCAGCTTGATCTGTTGCCCTTAAATGGCCCAAAAAATTGATTCATCCAACTTTACGTGCAATGTGTTGTTTCATTAAAATTGCAATATAAATGAACACATACAAAGATAAATAAAAAAATAAATAAAAATTGTTACATCTTAACATGCTTAAAACTGTAGACAAAAGCTGACATTTAACCTTTGAACAATTGTTATCGCTGGATGTGGAGGGCTGATAAAGGAAGACGATGCCTTAAGAAAAAGAAAACACCACATGTAACGACCATATTCTTATTAAAACCATCTTGTGTCCAGTATTGACTGGAACTGCTTTATTGTTACTGTAAGCTCTCTGCGTTGCATGGCATGACGACCTTATGATTTATTACAGAGATGACTGAAAATATGAACACAGCCACTGAAAACGGCATTGCCGAAAGGAACATTTTTCATTGCCGCTACATCAGTAGCGCTTTGACTACACAGCACATGGACTACATCCTGTGCATTCAAAGCCACTTTGAAGTCATTTCCTTATATATGAGGCTGCTGAATGAGAAACATTCATACATATAAATGCTTATTTTATCAAACTAATGCATATCAAACTGGTGTTATAGTCTGCAGTGCTCATAACAAAGAGGGCTGACTTGTTCATGTCATTTTATGGGCACTCAGTTCAACAACTGAAATTAAAAATATCTTCACAGCTATCCATGTGTCTCTTTGCAAACCACTCCCAGTGGCAGTAAAAATCTCCTGAGAAATATTTCTGTGAAGGTTAGATTTTATGGTGAGGCTCATCATTGAGCTTTTCAAGTGATTACATGAGCCTGGCAATGAGGAAAACTACTGAAAATAGTTTTCTGTGTAAACTGCCAGGGCCAGATGAATCATTATTACATCATTTAGCAAGCAGCCAACAGTTCAAAATTTTGAGGAGCTGAAAATGCGTTTGTAATATATGCAATTAACCTGCATGTACACATTGACCTTGACTACACACTATGGCAATAGTTAGGTTTGATATCAGTGTGAGACTTTGAGGAGGGGTTGACCTGTAGTTTAAATCTTACCTACAGCATACCTCACCCTCTCACTGGTCAGGCTATAGGAGAAGACTTGGATATTTCTTTTAACGGGTTGTCCCGGCCTGAAAAAACTAGCATGGTGATGTGGGTCAAGATCAGATCTTCAACAGTCCAACACCTATTTATGGTTTCCAGAAGACGATTAGACCTTTAGTCTGGTCTAGGTTATAATTTCAACACAGCATTCTAATATAATGTATCTCAAAAAACAAAGGATTGCTATGGAATTCACTGTTGATGAATCTGTTTGATTTAGTCGACACCAAAACTAAAACTATGAGGTTTGCAAGATGGTAAGGCAGCTGCGATCGTATCCTGATCTGAACAACATATTAACTGCATCAAGTGTTACCGTGTTTAGTTGTCTTTACATGTGGCAAATTCGTAAATTCTCAAAGATTATATGGTGTCAACCAAGAATGATTTAGCCCTGATCTTCCCCCGAGTTAATATACTCTTTAATCCTCCAAGCCCACACACTAAGTGCATGCTTAAATATGTGAGCTTCTTGGTCATGTCTACACATTGGTAAAAAAATAAATAAAAGTATACCACAAGCCTCAGTGTGGTTTTGAGATTTTGATCAATTTTGCTTGAAATCCTTTGGTGCTGGAATCAAAAATATGAAGATACTTATGTCCAGGCAGAGTAAGTGATAATCATGTCTCCCAGCATGGACAGCAGTGGTGCGAATAAACACTAAAGTGGAAAGACAAAACAAAAACTTCTTCCTTTCATTGTGTAGCGTAATGTAGTCACACTCAACAGATGTACATTGCTGGGATAAAGCCTGTTTTCCTGAGCAATGTGTCCTCCAGTGCTTTGGTCTATTGTTATATTATTACCATCTACAAAAAATATAGAAAATGAGTATACTTTGGCCTTTTAGTCTACAGAGTTAGCCATATGGCACAGTGATTCTTTTTTTTTATTTTTTTAGTGCAGCACAAAAGCCTGTCTTCAGTCTTTTCAAATTCTGTGCTTTATTGTGTTATAACAGAGAGATGACAGCACAGCTCCATTTGCTACTTCAGAGGCAACTACATCAGTCTTCTACTGATGCCTCCGCAAGGACTAGAACTACGGGAAAAATTTCCCCAAAAGGATGCATGCTGTTTTCCCATAAGTGGAGTAATGGATGCATGCAAAGCGTTAGGGATGTGCCTTTCCTCATGCAGACAGCTGTGCTGCTTCCAAACAGCCAGGCAGCCAGTTAGTGTGCCTTTAGCCTGAGAAAGGAAGTGTATCCATTTGAGTTTGATTCATTACCAAACTGAAGCACTATGTGTAATGTTTTTTTCCTGAAGAAGGGCAGAGTTCTCTGTCATACTGCTCTGACTTTACTCTCCCAAAGGGATTTATCCCAAACAAAAACATAAAGAGAAGGGAACCAGGACTTAGGAATTGCCAGGGTTATTCCAATTTTCTGTGTAAAGCAGAGTCTTCGAGTGACTGCCATGTTATTTGTAGTGATGATTTTAACAGATTTTACTATGACAATCGTTGAATATAATTTTAATTAATTTAAAAAATAAAGTATTGACATCAACATTAGTTTTTTAAAGAAAAAAAAAGAAAAAAACACTAATGGAATTGGTGACATTCAAATCCAAAGAGAAGATTTGGACAATTATCTGTTTTTACCAGCTGAGTATTTAGGAGGTTTACACAGCATACCTGCTTCCATTGTCATGGTGCTAAGCTCAGTAAATGATCCCCATATTAATTTTTTGACCTGACCAATTACCATAAACACAAGAGATGGTTGCCTCAACATCATTGGCATCTACCCTGCATTTAACAGTGTAACATATTCACACAGCCATCCTCCAGGGGCCAGCAGCCCCTTAAAGTCTGTGTATACTGTAGGTTCAAGAATAAAACTCTGTACACAAATAGGAAGGAATATGTAATAACCAAACAAACACAGGGAAATAAAATGGACTGTCAAAAAGCAAAGTATAGTAGATTTCCGACAAACAAATCATGTCTGAAATGTGTTTTAAAATGTATCTGATTGGTATATTCAAGGTACATTAGATGTTTATGCTGCAACCAGTCATGCACACAGTAAAACATGGCTAACATCCAGAAAGAATAATGTTGCCTGGTATATTCTGTCTCTCACCTTATTTCTGTTCACACCTCTGTCAGACTACTCCGCTTGTTGTAGAAAATGATGTGCATGCTGAATGAACGTGTCCATGATGTGCGGACAGTTTGATTGAGTAGTAGTATAGTTTCATTGTTTGTCAGTGTTAACACTCTTCTTTGATAAGTGCCACACCAATGTGCAGTGTGGTGCAGGAGAATTGCCAAGAGCAAATCTACGGCACTGCAAATGAGCCGCTGAAGACGGATGATGGTAAATTAGCTGCTGAGGAGGTCAGAAATTTGGTTAATTGTTGTTCTTGCCGTCCTGAAACAGCAGCCGAATGTAGGAAAAGATGGAATGGAATACAAAGGAGAGCCAGAAAGAAGCTGGCAGTAAAAGTTAGGAGCAGTTTGGTGATGGTGTTCCTCACTGAAAAATCTGCACTAACTTCCCTTAAGTTTCAAAGATAGACTTCTTGTAAAAAAAGACACACTTTCTAACAAATTCAAACTGAAGAGACACTGCTAAAAATGGAGGGAAAAAAGGAAATGTGGGATTGCTTTAATCAATTGCTCAATTACACAGTACTGGTCAATACATGGATTTTTGTTGAACATTTAAAGATCAGATAGATCTATGACACTATTTTATTAGTAGTGACAAAATGGAGAAAGTATAGAAATATGTTGCTTTTGTAGTGCTATTTCTCAGCATTAAGACACCACATCTAATCCTTTTGTTCCAGCTGAGGAGCAAGTAAAGTCACAACTGCTTCGAGTGAAGAGGAACTTAGAGAGTAGAGGAGTGTTGCATGACCCTCCTTTGACCTGAAATAGCAATTTTGTCACACACAGTCCTGTGAAGAGTGTAATCAGCCACAGTTATATACCAGGAAGTTTGGAATTGGCTCAGTATAAGTCATGGCATGTTGCTAGTCTATATCAATGATTGTCCAGCGCCGTTGGATGTCCCTCATGTTCTTTGTGTTGTCTTTCTCTTTGTGTTGGCATCCTAAACTCTGGCCAATTCGGGAAACAGTCATCCTTTTTGAGTAATATTCTCATCACACACTCAACAGCCATTTTAATTCCAGAGGTCTCCTCCCTACGTGCACATGTTCCACCAAAACAAGTTCCTTCCTGAGGCTATTTTGCAGAAGCACCGTCCCTGCTCCTGACAGTTATAGCTTGTGATTGGTTTAAAGAAATGCCATTGAACCTTAGCACGTTTTTCTCCAATGTGTGTGGACTAGCCTGACCTTCCCCTGCAGCACTGTGGAGGAAGGTCTGGCAATGCGAGACTAGGGGGTAGCCAGGGTGCCACGTCTGAATGAATGTAGCAACCAGGGACGGACTGACAATCTGCAAAACAGCTTTTTGGTTGCAGTGAAATTTCCAGCAGCACCAGTAATGTTGTAGTCCTTGACAACCAAAGCAGCATTGCATTACATAGCCAGAGTGTAGAGGACCAAGTGGAAGCTGAGCCTGAGCATCCACAGCCTGGTCACGATGAGGGACAGACAGCAGAGTTGACTTCACATCAGCAAGAGTTAGCCCACTGGTAAGTGCCAGGAGCAGGACACATTATAATAGGCTGCCTATATCTTAGCGGATTGCATAGTCAGCTGTCAACATTGGTGTGCATCATGATTATGAAAATTATCGTGTCGTTTAGTGCTGTCAAACTTAACGTGTTTAATAATTTCTGTTTAATTTGAAACACTAAACACGTTAGAAATCAATTGCGGGTTGACCGTGATTTCACTTTGCTGTATATGAGAGGTTGTATTGAGCTCTGCTAGGATGAAGACTATGGGAGTGAATTAAACGGGGGCCAGGCACAGGGGCTAAATAATTCACTAAATTTATATGATATTTGAGTTTACTTTTGTGGAATCCTCATGTCCCGTGACAAAGACTTCATTATAGACTTCCCAAACATTTGCTTACGTTATATTTGAATGGTGAGAAGTTGTATAGTAACTAACACTCTCAGTGTAGTTTTGGTATAGACCTATAATATGTTAAATCCCATGTTTAGGTACAAAGTAGCCTACTTTATCTCTGAAAGTGTTGTCAGTAATAATCTGTACTGTTTCATGATTACAAGTTTGTGTAATTTGCGGTTTCTGTAGCCAGTGACATTTCCTTATTTGTATTTTATTTTCAATACAGATGTAATGGCGTTGTACATTTTTTGTTTTTATTTGAAGACTGAGGCTTCATTATTAAACACAACCCCAATTATCATCATTGGCTGTGAGATGTTACCTGCTGTGAATACCTTGTCCGTCATTATCAGGACATCCTGGCTAGTGTCTGTCGCGCACGGCTAGGGGCAAATGGCCGGATGGTGGGCCTATTTGGGACAAAATCCAGGGCTGTTTTTTAGCCCCAGTCCGTCCCTGGTAGTAACTATTATATACAAGAATTGGGAATTGTGCTGACTAGGCAAATGTGTTTTAACAGCATTCAAGGCTAATTGCGAGTTGTTATCTGGATGTAGACGTTAAAGTTGTTACTGTAAACAGCTGTAGTTTCTGACAGTTAACACGGTTCTTCGTGATGTATGCATGTTCCAATTCTGAAAATAAATAAGCAGGCATGCAACAGGGGACATTTCAGCCATTAACTCTGTGTTTTCTGTCAAACTACAGTTTAGACACCGCCATTCATTAGATTTATCCATGTTGACAGTGGGAGCTGCAATAAATACGTGTACCATAGTACCATAACAAAACCAGCAAAGTGTTTAAATACATAAGCTCTACAATTAATCAGATGAAAATGAAAAACTTCAGAATGCATGTAAAAAATAAAAAAGCAGTATGTAATACAGATAGACAGTGTAACTATGGTATCTTGAATCTTGATGTTCAAACCAACAATAACCCTCCAGCAATCCACAGCAAGGGGTAGCATTGGAGTGGGCGCTCTACTACAGGGTACCGGTGTGAAGATGAAATATGAACCAGTCCAGTTTGAAAAGCTTATCAGATGCCAAGATGGTGCACAGTGGTTTATTGTCTGCTTGTTTTTGGTAGGATTGTACAACTCTGAAAATGATCACAGCAAGAATGTTCTCTTCCATTTTGACACTTGTGAGCATTGGCACAACGCAACCCAGTACACTCGAATGTATGCTACTTGTTATGTTCCCTCGCACATATGTCAGTGGTTGGCAAAGGGCATTGTTGGATGAAAAAGAGATGTCTTGTCAGCCCACTAAAATGTTAAATCTTCAACTTGAAACCACTTGACATTATTCTTGCTACTTCATAAGTCAAAGTTCAATCAGATCTTGTTCTTCTCTGAAATGAATGGTGAGTGAAATTTGGTGTGAAGACAACGTCATTTATTTAACTCAAAGTCTGGATCTGTCAAGGAAAGTCAATGTTTTACATGAATATGCATTTTCTAGGTAAAATGTAAATTGACTCTTCTTACATTGCACTTTTCTAGTCTCAATGACTGCTCAAAGCGCTTTTACATAGTACAGGAACCAGTCACCATTTAAACACATTGATACACTGTGGCCAAAGCTGCCGTACAGGGTGCCACCTGCTCATCAGATAAACACACACATTTACACTCCAGTGTCTTGCCCAAGGACACTCCGACATGGGACTGCAGGGCCAGGAATCGAACCAGCATTCCGATTGGCAGGCGACCGCTCTACCACTGAGCCACAGCCACCCCTAAGTAGATGGTGGATTGGTGGACCTCAGTCCATCAATCCAATTAGCTAACTTATTATTAGAGTTTATTTTCAATGGCAGCACATACCATTAATTACAGGGATTTGAATGGTCTATTGCCATGCTGTCAACAAGGTTTCACACACTACAAGGGAAAGTGGATGCTATGAAAGTAGTATTAATAGGTAGAGCTATTAGAGAAAGACAGTGTGATAGAAGCACAATGGCAACATCCTACACGTATCAGAAACTGGAAGCAGAATGGTGGCATTGTCCCTGGAGCCTCAAAGGCAGCAGCACAGGACAGTTTTCACAGACATGTAAGAGTTTTGTAGCAACTGTGAGGTCAAGTTTGACAAAACTTGGGTTTGTTGCCCTGGTGCTTCCTTGTTCTTAGAACCATGCCCCAAGCTATATAAACCCACTTTGGGAAAAAAACAACACATTTTTCCTTTTAATTGTTCAATTATGAAATTTCTTCTATTTCTAGGTGAAGCAATTTGCTGACTCATGCAAGCCAAAACGTTATATTGCTATTTAAATTGGGATGGTGATAGTAGACCGGATGAGTTTTATTTTCTGCCTAACACATCTGCTTGTCAATGCTTGATATTGCACCAGATGCGCCACGGAGCTTCCCAGAAGCGTGTGTAAAGCAGCTAACCGCTCCGCTAAAGATACATGGCACATTTTCAGGCAAGCCGCGGGGCATTAGGACAGCCAGGCAGGAAGTGAAATAGTGAGAGTATCCAGTCACTTTACCAAAAGACAACCTCCAATATTATTTATGTCTCCTTTGCGACACCACGGACAATGGGAGAATTATTTTAATACATAATACGACATCACAGATTTGTTTTTTAAGGACAACACAAAAAAAAAAAGCGTGGAGTTTATCTCTAGGAGTGCTTAAAAATGCTTTGTAAAGTACTTGTAGAGACAAAATAATCTGTGAGTCGGGGCAGCTAGACCCTCCGCTTCTGAGATGCTGCCCGTGTGGTATTGCACGTGGCGGAGGACAAAACAAAACCGGAACGCAGCCTAGGCGTGCCCAGTGGAGAATGGGAGTAAGTGATATGATCTCTGAACAGCACTGTTATGTTCAGAGCTTCTGTATTTAGTCACATCTCCAAAATGTGTTAACCAAAAAGAAGAATATCGAACAAAGGATGTCTTTACAGGATTAAAGTGAAAACCAGAACTGGTTTACTTACAAGCAGCCTGGAGTGCAAGTGTATTCACTGCATATTAACACTATATTTTATCACGGTACAATGGCGGACTCAAATGCATGACCCAGACAGGGAATCACAGTTAAGTAATTTATTGTTCAAAGAACAATGCAGGCTAAGGTACAAAAGTGGCAGGAAA
Organism: Etheostoma spectabile; assembly: GCF_008692095.1. Taxonomy (NCBI): domain Eukaryota; kingdom Metazoa; phylum Chordata; class Actinopteri; order Perciformes; family Percidae; genus Etheostoma; species Etheostoma spectabile. The sequence goes on along the minus strand of NC_045745.1, from coordinate 11,925,892 downwards.
TAGTGTTAGTCACGAACAAAGCAACAGTCGGATAAACACTGAGAAAACAAACACTGGGAATAAATGCTGGAATGAAATGCTTAATCTGGCACTGGTAAGTGGGAATGGTGAGTATTTAAGCATGGGGACGGGAGAAGCTGAAAACAAACAGATGAAACAAATTAGGGGCGGGGACGGTAATCATACAGGCGGGAAAGCTGACAAAGGAAGGCAGGCAAGAGACCTGGAATGAGAGTGGATGACTACTACAAAGTAAAACGGGAAGTACAATAAAACAAATGACACATAGAATAAAAGCAGGAGCTGAACATGACATATTTTTCTAGGTTTTGCTAAACAGGCAGGTGAATCATCCTGATACAAAAAAAGAGAATGCGTTCATAATCATCTCATATTTCCACAACCAATGTGCACATCAATTAGTGGTCCTGTCTCCATGAGAATGGGTTGTCCTGTTGAACGTGGTACCTGAACTGTCCTCGTATAAGCTAATTAAAAAAAGGTGTTCTGCTCTTAAGGTACTTCAAATCCTATTTTTGATTTAGGACCCTGGTTTTTTATGATGACATTGTTGTTTGAATATGAGTGAAAGTGTGTTTATGTATTTACATGTAAGTGTCTCTGTCTATCTGAAACGTGCTGCTGCCACTTGCCAGGACACTCTTGTAAAAGAGATTTTTAATCTCAAGGAGTTTTTTTATTCTGGTTAAATAAAGGTTTGAATGAATGAATGAATTACATAAGAAATGTGAGCCAATCTGTCTCAAGAGCAGGGGGCATGAGTGTAACAAACAAGTGATAAACAAGTAAGTTGGATAGCTACATTTCTAAAAAGGAATACATGGGCCAAATATCCAATTGCATAAAGTGATAATCGACTTGGGAGACCTTTGAGTTAGCAGGTAAAAACTCGATGACATCATCCAAATTGACAGAATTTGTCTGTGGAGGGTATTCTCAGACAGACAGGAGGTACATGTAATTCTTCATATCTGTTTTACACCAAATTTGGAAGTAACATCTAAAATAGTTGCAGTGTATATATCAGGTAATTTCATTCTGGTATAAACATCTTGATTTTATTAGAGATTTCAGATTTCATCCTGCCTTGTTTCCTTTGAGAGATCTGTTGACGTTCACAAATTTTGATTCTAACATCACAGGAGTCCGTATGTGAACTTTTATGAAAGATGGGAATACTGTGGAAGCACTGCATGGTGGAAGTCAATAATTCTGCAAGGGTTTGCATTCGATTTGATCTTGCATCATGCAGAGAGACATGAAAGTTCGTCTTTGGTCTAGACAGCGTTTCATTGGTTAGATGGATATTATTTTTTTTTCACTTTACAATATTTAACTTATATTGTTAACCAATATATGCAATAGCTGGATTTAAATCTGTCTGGGAAAGTCGGGCTACACATCAAGTAATGTTGGTTCTGGGCATGGTTCTTCTTCAGACAAAATAAAGACATTCTCCCTTTTTAAATAAATACTGACCGTTATCATTGGCGCTAGAATAAATCCGTCAACTGTCAAATAAGTCCATACTTGAACATTGGCACGCCCTAACATGCCGTGATACCCTCAATGTAGAGAAACAAGGACGTGTGCCACCACTATTTTCTCATTATGAGCCCACAGGGAGGCTATACATCGTCACTTACACAGATAATGTGACAGCCCAGAACAAAGAACCAGGTAAACAAAGGCAAAGCTGGAACAAATAACTTTGCTTTGTCCCGACGGACAGTGGGGGAGGGAGCAAAAATTGGATAAAAAAACAGTCCCTCACAGAAATAGAGAGTGCGTTACGATATTTGAAAGCCAAACTGAATGGTATAGGTATAGTCTAATCAGATCAACCATCAGCAGTCCATCTTGCAGATTTCGCCTGCAGTGGCAAGGATGCTATAAATCATTATGAGTAAAGGCACTGTCTATTGTTTATATTTATCACTCATAATGTATGCTCATGTGTGTGAGCACATGATTTATATATAAAGGTGGCTTACATTTTTCATGAGGGCATAATGACTATCAAACTCTTGCCAAAGCCAGTCGGGGGAAGAGGGAAACACTTCAGATCAGTTATTTGCTCTTCTTTTCAATACTCTCAAGATCTGGGTGCTTTTGTACCAATTGAGCATTGTTAAAAGCCAATTGTTACTGACCGTCCATCCCTTTGTGACCACAGTATACCCCTCTTCTAATAGCTACTTCCAGCTGGATAATGCACAATAATGTCACAAAGCTCAAATCTTGAACACAACACTGAGTTCAATGTACTCAAATGGCTTCGACAGTCACTAGATCTCAATCCAATGGAGCACTTTTATGACGTGAGGGATCAGGAGATTTGCATCATGACAAATCTGAAGCAACAGTGTGATGCTATAATGTCAATATAGACCAAAATCTCTAAGGAATGCTTTATAGTGGAGTCTATGCTGAAAAGAGTTAAGGCCGTTTTAAAGGCAAAAGCAGGTCCAACTGGTACTAGTAAGGTATACTTAAAGTAGCTGGTGAATAAAGTAATGGAGATACTAACAGACACTAATTTAGAGTCAAGTGCTACTGCTGAAACACCCATCATTATACTAACCAAAGTGTTCATGAGGTGAGGATAATCACTTGACCAATTAAATTAATCAGTGGAATAGTTGGTGGTGGCAGCCAGATTGTCTACGACACAGTTATCCATGATACTCGTATGGCAGGCAGAGGAACGGCTCCTCACCAACTTCAAGTAAAAGCTTTAATGTTTAATTAATACCCTTGCGTTCCAGTTCACTTAATGCCTTTACCACGAAACTGGCAAATACTAATTTATGAAAATAAAACCCTGAGGCGAAAATATTGGGAAACACACAGAAGGAAAAAGTGCTACAGAAAAAAAATTCATTCAAACTAGGTGTGGATTCCCCATCTAATTGAACTTTCTTTTACTTTCTTGGCGGTGAAAAGGCTTTGCATATCTACTTACACAAACTGCTGTTTGAATTATGGCTCTTGGTTTATCTGCTGCCTTGAAATAGCCAAGCACTTCACAGTTGCATGTCTGCCATCCAATGTGGGATGTGAGAGATGAGTCAGTCAACAGCAATGGCAAATATAATACGAGTCTCTGAAAATGAATGGGATTTTGATGCTGACTTTTGAACAGGTTTGCCCAACTGCTTGCAGTACTGTTGTGACTACTTTGTCCACAGTTAAATAATATTATGACTTATTGTTTCTTCATAATAGCTACAGCTTGGGAACAAGATGGTTGTGGACATTTTAAAATACTACTTTGCTTGTTTTTTTGCCCTACTACTTCAAGGGAGGATCTGCTGGGAGGAGAGTACTGTAATGAAATGTAATGTTGTATTACTATCAGTGTTGGTCAAGTTACTTTTAATAAGTAATTAGTTACAGTTGCTGGTTACTTCTTCCTAAAGTAACTAAATTAGTTACTCAGTCACAAATTATAGTAGTAATTATTATTCCTAGTTACTTCAGAAAGTAACTATTGCGTTACTTTCAAGTACAATTTTTAAATGCTCAAATGTGACCACACCTCCACCCCTTTTAAAAAAAAAAGTAATGGCTATACTTCAATTTAGAGAAGGCTACTTTTGGATTATTCTCTTTTTGACTGACTCGCTTGTGTTGTTCGTTGTGTGCCCGACTATGCGGGCTTTCAAACACCCGCCCAACTCTGGCTCTGATTGGCTTACCATGAAATTTTACACGACCTGAGCCAATCGTTAGCATTTATGCGCTTATCTCGTGCACTGCCCACTACCCAAGGAAGAACAGTAAAAAATTGTCTTAGCCTCTCAGTTCAGAGATCTAGTTGGTCTGATGAAAAAAACAGCTTCAATTATAGTAAAACACGCTGCATTTTTTGGCAGTAATGGTATTGGCCTTATTAAGACGGAAAGAGTAATCAATTAGATTACTCGTCACTGAAAAAAGTAGCGCCGTTATGTATAACGTTGTTATGTATGATGCTGTTACTTATAACGCTGTTATTTATAATGTTGTTATTCCCATCACTGATTACTATTGGGAGTACAGGTTGTTTTGATATAATATACAAAGGGGTATACAAAGCAAAGGACATGTTCAGGCCCAGTGTCTTTCATCCAGATGTAAACATATTGCCACAGAGTGACCAACGTGGCCATCTTTGTTATGCTGCTGTAGGCTTAGACTGCCGGGGAACTTCACATGATACACTGAACTCCTCTTCCCTCTTCTCCCTCTTTATCTGGATACATTCATGTCCCAATAGTGCATGTTACTAACTTGCCATCTTCCCTGGAGTTTTTGTGCTTTCTCCTCTGGCAAGTTGCCATGGATCATGGTTGTGACTTGGGTAGTTGTTGCCTCTGTTGCCATGGTTCTGCTTGTTGCTGTTGTTATCAAATGCTTAGAACAACCTGTGTTTACCACCTGACCCAGCTCCATACACTAAGTGAGACACAGTTGAAAGCTCTGAAAACGAGTAATTTGTAAAAGGTATAGGACTGCTTTGCTATTACCCAATTTTCTAATTAATTCACAATTACAATTTCATTGTGTACAATTTATTCAGTACTTTCCACTCGTCACTTCTGTCTGTATCCAATCCATCAGACCCACTCGTCCTTAACTTTACGTTCCAGTGACACATCCAGCTACACACCATACAGTGTTAGTTCAACATATTTATAGCTACAGTCATCAACAAACTTGTAGAAAGATCGAATACTGTCTAGTTCAACATTCAGTTCAAAAGAGAAGTAGGAATGAAGACCAGATAGAGACTTAGGAAAATCAATTGCACTGTGGAAAAGAAAGCAATCTGTCAAACCACATAACTACAGCACAGTGATTTTAACACATCCAGTCAGGCAGAGCATGTTTGAAGAGCAGCTATTGGTATTGAACTATGCTGGCCTATCAGGGAATCTCTCCTCCACTAGTTCTTCAAACAGCAGTTTCTATCTGATCCTCTTGCCCAAACATGTATCCGCAGCATTATATGTCCAATCCAAATGCTTTGGAGTCAATGCAACATAACAGTGAGTTGGTTAAAAATTGACACTGAAAACCATAGTTAATCAAATAAAATGTGATTATGTTAAAATGTGTAGGAGAGTATAACTGTGACACACATGTAGTGACTACAGTCTCAAAGTCCCTAATTGTTATAACAAATAAAATATATGTATATTTAAAAATGCAAATATGGGCTCCCTGCACAAAGGAAAAACTGTTCAGTCCAGTCTTTAAATGTAAGCAGTGGATACATCATCAGTAGAGGGAGCATGCTCATCCAGACGTTTGGAGAATCCAACAATCAGCTTTTGGATGCTGATGAAGGCTAAGAGATGTGTCAAAAGATTGAGTGAGCTCAAGAATGTCCCTTCAAATTCAATTAAAATGTTTACTAGAAAAAGTCTTCTTTCTACAGTTGAGAAGAGCATTACATACAAGAGTAAGAGAAATGTTAAAGGAGCATATAGACATACCATATATGCACCATATTCAATAACATTTAATACATACCTTTAACTAGCACAAAAATAATACTTGACTGATAAAGTCCTGATAACGGTTACAGTCAAAATGCATATGTACTCCTCCTTTAGTCCCTCTACCTCAAAATGTTGCTTGATGCTTAATCCATTCAGCTTCACACCTGAGGAGGTTTTATGTGCCCTGCATGATGTCTACTTGAGATCACTTGACGTTTGATTGATTTCCTTCAAGTGTCTGACAACTGACAAGGAAGCATACTCTCTTTGTCATTGTGTTGATTTATCTGTATCAACAATTGCTTTTACTGACATATTGGAGGCCACAGGGGCAGGTTTATAAGGCAGACCACATAGTTATATGAGCATGTGATGGCCGCTTATATTTTGTCGTTTCTTTTTGTTAGTGTGCTATGAAACTGGTCTCCTTCAACTGTATTTTTATACCCCCAGCTAACTAAGAGGCAAGACCACTTTTCACCATTGTCAGGTGTTTTTTTAGGTTGCTGCCACTATATAGAGGGCAAAATAGATGTAGATTGTCCATAATGTGTGTTTTAGTGATGGGTTGTAAGTGTTATAGTGTGTGTGTAATGTGCAGCCATATGAGCTTCAGTCAGCCACCTGCTGGGTATTTGCAGGGGTATGCATCAGTGCTCACCAATATTATGCAAAGATGTACTGGGATTTTTAAAATCCTATTTTATCTATCACTTAATCCCTTAATATCTGATCTTTATCGCTGAAACTTGATGTATACATTACATTGGTGAATTACCAATGCAACAATTTACATGGCATTTGCATTTCTAAGACTACTGTTTCACACACACAAGCACACACAGCCACACACAGCCACACACACACACACACACACACACACACACACACACACACACACACACACACACACACACACACACACACACACACACACACACACACACACACAAACTCAAACCTATGCCCTGGGCTAGAATATTATTTTCCTCATTTTCTTTATCATTGTGCATCTATTCAAGACTGCATCAGCATCTTTACAGTTAGTAATCCTAACATTTACAAAGGTAAATCATAACCTAACCAGTGGTTTGAGAACTAACACTAATAAATAATTAATTATTTATTCAATTAACAAAACACCTTGGTCGGAGGAAGACCATGAGATGTGGTTGAAAGTTCAAGAAAAAGCTAGTAGCATGCAGGAGATCTGTCTTTCTCGCTCTTTTAGCCACTGCAGTGAATAGAGTAAGACAGCCAGCATCCAAACCGAAGACAATAACAAATAAACATGGCCTTGTGGGCAAGGCTGGATTATCAACTTGGCGCAGTGAGCAACTGCCCCGTGGCCCCAGACCAACCGGGTGCCTCAAAAGACCCAGGTTTAATATGTGGCAGTTGGGTTGTGGTAATTTTCTAATTTCTGACTCTGTTGGGTGAAGAGGAATATGCACCAATAAAGTAAAGTATCCACTGACACGATGCAAGCCTTTAGGTTGGTCCGTCTTTATTGTCAGGGAATCAAGCACGTTCTGTTTTGAAGAGAGTCCTACGTCAAGACCTTTATTAATTGAACTCATATTGTGTTTGGTGCATGTTCTGAAAATAATTCTTTTTCAAAATATATATATATATTTTTTTTAATGACTGCACAGGGAATCAGGGCGACACCACCGTGCGCAAAGATGGGAATTTATATTAGCATGGGCCATGCAGCTCATGTATGCCCTTTAGCAGGATGATGTTCCTTTCCATTTTACAGTTGGCAAAGACAGTTCAGAATGTGAAAATACTTCATCCAGCTGAATCGTCACACTTTACCAGCCATATGGATCCACTGTCTGTATGAATACTATCACTTACTCTACTCACTATGAACATTTAATGTGCAGATGCTGCCAGAGCAACACTAAAGCTGGCGACACAGCTCAGAACTCAGCCAGTGCAGGCTTACTGTTTCTCATTGCTTTGATAATGTTACATTACTGCCACCATTTGGACAATGCATAAAATGGTCAGTCATTATGTAATTCCAGCTCAGTTCTAAACTACTGAGCTGATTTAACTTCATACCCTCTGCTTCAATAAAGTATATTGTCTGTTATTACAGTTAGGTGACGAGCCTTAATATCTTAATTGGACACTCCTTGTGATCTGAAATGCAACCATCATTTCTAACCCTGTTATCCTATAACATTTAAGTCCTCTGTAACATGAGGCTCAGTAATAAAACTCATGGGTCTACCTGTATCTTCTTCCCTGTTCTTTGTGCTATCTTTCTTCCACATCCAATGTTAACGGCCAGCTCTTTTAACATCCAATGCATGACGTACTCCCCTAATTACTGCCACTGTCACTTTTCACCAGTTCATTCCCACTTCTCAGCTGAATAAGAATCCAGCCTACTATGACCATGCTATCATTTTTCCCTCTACCTCGCCCTTACCATGTCCCCCTTTTTGCATCTTTCAATACGCAAATCAAAATGGCATTTTTCTGACATATGTAATGCATTTTAATAGTTCCCCCATAGGTTAGCAACAATATAGACCGTTTTCAGCTCCTCTTTCTTAAATGTATTATTTTGTACCTCAGGCTCTAGAAATCTCTCCAATCTTGAGTGGCAGTCCGGCATTTGACTCTGTCCTGTTTTTTTCACTTGGCTTCTGCTACCTTATTCCTGATCAAACCTGATTTCACAGAAAGATTGGAAAAGAAGGCAGTCTTTACCCTTCCTATCTGTCAGCTTAATCCCCATGGAACATAACTTCATTTTCTCTCAACACTGTTTTGTTAGCCACCCTTGACTCCTTCCCCCAAACACTTTTTGTGTCATCACTCCTAATGATTAAAAGTTCCTCAAATCCTTTCCCGTCTTTTAAATCCTTTACCTTTGGCACATTTTTTATCAAACAGTGTGATTATTGCCATACTTTCTTGTCAAATAAAGAAGCCCCTCAATCCCAGTCCGCTGGTGTTGGTACCTGCAGAGCTTGAAGAGGATCACACAGACTATAGTGTTTCCATATCCCTCTCTATTCAAAGAGCGTAACTCCAAAATGTCATCAGGAGCAAACAAATCTTCACAAAGCTTGAGGGGCACGGGGGAGAAAATATTCATGAAAAATGGATAGAATACCTCCCACACAGTGTGAGACATCAACACAAGTCAAAATGATCAAATGACAAATCCAAAAATCTACCTATTTACTTGTAACATTTCACTATTCAAGTAATTAAAATCAAGCAAACAACACATTTTAAATGTCAGGGTTACAGATGATGCTCGATCAACGTGTTCAAATCTACAAGTTATCTAAATTAGAAATGACAAAATCTGTTTGTAACTGCCTTCCATTACAACATATAGAAGCCATTGCTGATCTGACACCCCTGTTGGCAGGATTAGATCATTTATTAGTATCTTCCAAAACTGTTGGGATAAAATAAAGCCATTACATGAACTGACACCCCTGCATTATATTAAAGCTATATTGTGTAACTTTTGTAGTTGTCCATTATCAAAATCTGTTTTGCCCGTTCATAAACTTTTCCTTTTTGATGAATATTGACCACCACCATTAATTTTAAGTATTCCTAATGACTTGAATTTTACACCACACATATTCAAAATCCAAATTTCAGGAACAGTCGTCTTCTTCGCCCAGAATAAGAAAACAAATATTGAAAAGAGCAAGAGGCGTCATCAGAAAAGAGAGTGAACACTGGCTCTGCTTTGGACACACATACCAAATCCCAACTAGTTAATTATCCCCCGGACCGCTGCAGTCTCTTTTTCTTTCTCTCTCCTTTCTGTCGGGTGGCCCATCTGCGCCACTCACTGATATGTACTCCAACAACTGCGGCTGATAGACGGCCTTTTGTACACTTTTGCTTTTTGAAGCATGACGGCTACTGTCGCTACAATACGTACTTTGAACTGCGTGGCGAGAGAGAGTTGATTGCGATATGCGTGATCTCAACGCCAGATTGGAGAAATTCATACACAATGTAGCTTTAAGGGTTGCTTTGGTTTATGCACCAAGAAGACCTAGAAGGATAGATTTAAGGGAGAAATCATGGTTTTGTGTTAATAACTATTATTAAAAACTATACTGGCCACACATAGGCACTGATTTTATGGCTCTGTGGTGCAATTCACAAACAAGAGGTAAAACTCAAGTGGGTTTTGAATAGTCTGTTTGGAAAGCCTTAATGACGTCATGTGAACATAGATTCTGGTGATTTCCTCATTTTGCTTGTAGGGAATTCTTCTGTAACACATTGTAGTTAAAGTACTGTTCCAGGGCCCACCTCTTCAAGGGAAACTACAGGCTCACGTAGCTACACATTTGTGACCTCACCTGTACACAAAAAGAATATCTACAAAGCCACATCCAAGTCGCTAAGCATGCTGAGTATGTCTGGAATATAATTTAAGCAGGCCAAGTGCTCAAACAGAAATGGGGGTTCATTGATGAGTTTTTTTTAATTTAAATTTTGTAGAGGGGATCTTTGAGAAGAAAATTGTTGTTTATAATGTGAAGGGGAGTCACAGAATACATCATACAAGTGTTTTCACTGGTTGAAAAGTACTTTTCACAACAAGTAAACTGAACTTAGTGTAACGTGGAGAACCCCTCTAAATGTGAGACACACAAATGTAAATTTGCATTCTAATGGTTTATCGTGGCATACGTTCACACCGTTCTCTGAAAGGTATTTCACCATAACTGGTCATGAAAAATCACATTGCATACCTTTGTGAAAATGCAAGAGATGATGCAAATAAACTGGGTCCTGTCACACATCCATGTTCTATTTCTGTCAGTCATCTGTCTGTCTTTGCTCCACGCTGATCAGAAGGTTTCAAGATAAGCTCTCGACTTCTTGAGAGCTTATCAGACAAGCAGCAGCAGCCACTCAGCATCCACCCAGCTTTACTCTCAAAGTTCTCATTTGATTGAACATGGGCAGAAAAAAATTATATCAGAAAGCGTTATGCGGGGCTCAGGCCACCATCCATCCTGATCCGTGACAGAGTTCATAAGTTGCTCAAACATCTCTGCCCTCCAAACAAGTTCACTACGGAAGCAGAGGGTGCAGTAGCTTTGAAGAAAGAATGAAGTAGGCTCACTTAAGACTTGAAACCCTCTCGGGGATCTTCCACTATTTCCTCTCAGTGCAGGGAATGAAACCTAAATGCTGTCATTTGCATATATTTTGTGCGGAGAGAAAAGCAAGAAACACTTTGGGGAGCATTTTAAATTAGGAATGTGTTTATTTCCTGGACTAGCCTGTTTAGCATTAAACGAAATCCAATGTCTGTTTAGACAGCAGCAAATTAGGCACAATTAATTATTTTTTGTTGTCCTGGGTATTGGGATTAGCCCAAGCTGTTTATAGCCATCCCTCTTCACTGATGCTCTAAAATATCAAAACATAAAGAGGCTGAAATGTTAATGTGCACACTAACAGATTTACTGTGTGGTGGAAGGGGATTAAAGATGTTCAGCACGGCTGGACCCAAGAAATGACGAGTAGTTCTTATTCACACACATCCAGAGTTCATTATCTCATTGAGGTGCTTTCCTGAGGAAGCACAGCAGTGTTTTCACCGCAGTACACTGCTGTTTCCTTCATTATCTGGCTCCTACCTCGAAGAGAGAAGCTTCGGCTTGCTCCAAGGCAGTTGTTAACTTTTATTCTCACACACACACGGAATCAGCATCAATTATTTAAAGACATGGCAGTTAGTGCAAAAGTATCTTTTGCTGGCTTTGCACATCTCTTAGTACAATCAAGAGTTTTTGTTAGCGTTTCTTACTGAATGGGGAATAGGTGTTTGCAATGTATAATGTACCTGAAGTAATTAATAATTACGCATGCAAGGGCATAAGTACAGTTACAGCAAGTGTGATTGGATTTCACAGTTCATATATACAGGATATGTATAGTGGATGGATTACCTTTGAAACTGGTATATAAGTAGAGTCAAGTTCCCCTCAGAAAATACTTCTTCATACGGCTTTTTAAAATGTGACTGCATGCGGCAAATGCAAGACACACCAAAAAAGTTTTCTTCCCACATGAAACTAAATTTCCCTTTTGTGAAGATCCTAACACTTTTTTTCTTTGTTCCCCCTGATATACACCTGTCTTTGCAATGTGTTTACACCAACGCATCCATAGCAGCAGGATCTCTAGCTCTGCTTTTAATACACACATCCCATAATAAACTGTAAGACTATAGTGTATTCACCTTCAACGAAGACATATCTTGTTATTGAGCACTGAAGGTGGAAAGCACTGCGTGGAATACCTTCAACTTGTTTTTTTTATACGTTTGTTGTGACGTTTATTCATAATGATCCTCAAAGATTACAGAAGATGGCCTTTCCCAGCTCTCTTTGAACCAGACAGGTTGGATTTCACTGGAACCCTTTTTAGAGATCAGCAGCTTGGAGCAGCTGCTCATAAGTTCAAACTTGACCTTAAATTAAACACTTATTGAGTCTAGATTGTGCATCACAGCCTGCCGCACATTCTTACATTCAATGTTTTGTATTGCAGATATTGTAAAACACACCAAAAACATGACATGTACAGTATGTTGTCAGGCAACATTTTGCGACTTTCCAGATTCCTCATTATGTTGATAAAAACATATCTTGAGAGGCATTATGTTTCTCTTAATAGGTATTTGCAATTGAACAGTAGGAAAAATATGTAATTTCTGAGAGACAAGGTTGGTTGATCTGCAATGAGCCTGAGATCTTCTGGATTATTTTTCCTGATAACAAATGTTCTTCGAGTTCAAGAGCATTTTCAAAGACCATATCCTCTTATAGAAAGTGTGTTATTTTATCACGTTCCTTTCTTTCGAGTGAACCAGAGAAGATGTTAAGGTTGTAAATGCCGACTTCTTTTGACTTCAAGGCTCCAGCCCAACCGTGTGAAGGAGGCCGCTGGGATGCTGCTGTCGGTCCCAATGTGTTTACATCATCCACTCCTTTTAACTGTTGACCCGGAGTGTCACGTCAGCAGTACAGCACTGATGTGTCAAAATCAATGAGGCTGTTTGTCATTATTTTGTCACATCAATAAACAGAGGTGTATGCTGTCTAAAAAAAATTTGAATTGAATTTCAATTTGTTTTGTCCTTCAGTGAATCAATTTCTATAAAATGTTAATGGAGAAAGGTGCGCAAAAAACATTTGCCTGTTTAATTAATGATAGATTTGACAAGCATGAAGCCATTTGTTGCTTGTTGTTCAAATAACATTCTTTATAATGGGATATTGATTCTATATTTCCAGATGCAACATTTTTCAAAAGGACTCTTGAAGGAAGTTCATTCACTTTAGAACTTTGCTAATTCCATTTTCTTCCAGTCTTGTTAAAAAAGGTTATTATTTACAAATATATGATAATTAACTTTAAGACAGAAATTAATGTACTAAACAACTTCCCGTCATGTGTCACTTGGTACCATACCAGTGCATTTATTTGTGGAAAGCCCTTCCTGTGCATCTCAGTAGTTCCGTTCAGATTGTAATGGGAACAACCCTGAAAATCAATGTTAGCCCTATTTAATTACCTACCACGTTTTTTCAAACCTCTAGTCTCGCTTTGCCAGACCCACCTCCACAGCGCTGTGGAGGAGGGTCTGGCTAGTCCACACAGCATTCTGTGATGGGAGAAAAAACGTGCTCTGGATAATTGGCATTTCTTTCACTAGCAAAGACCACGCCACAACAATGTGTCAGTTTAAGATGTAATGAACATTATGAATGTGCAGATAGATGGATAGCTGTGGATGTTGATGTCTCATGGCTGGTCTCGGAGGATGTATGATAACCGGGTGGAGCAGACTCAGAGTGGGGGTTCCTTCTCGGAAGTAGTTTTTGCCCGGATAGTTTACAGACCCCCAGACGGTACCTAGATGAGACATGACGGAGGTGTGCAACAGGAAAGGATGAGGGGGAAGACGGATGGATGAAGGAGAAGAAAAGGGAGGGTGGGTCAAGCAATATATGTGGAATATCGTGGATATAGACTATTTCAAATGCTAACCATTCTTTGATCGCCATGTGCTGTGCAGATATTGCAGAAAGTGAATTTCTTTACATGAAAAACATGTGCATTGAACTAAATCTGGGGTTTAGTAGAAGATATTGAAGTTCTTGTCTGGCAGTAGCGTTGCCTTTTCACAAGTCCCCTCATGTGTACACCTCGCAAATGGCATTTGAAGAAGCTAAGCAAAAACATGTAACTGTCAGCCTCTTATTAGATATCCTTATATTGTAGCTTTAAATTAATTATTTTCCTTGTAAAGTTGCAAGAATAGTTACTTGTGTATGAATAATGGGGTTGTGATTTGCTTTCTTTGTTTATCCCTTCATTACGTATCTTGCTTTTCGTAATTACTCTGTCGGTTGCTGATTGTCCCTGTTATGAATTTATGGTAAAGACACAGCTTTGCAAGTATGTGGAACTTAGCAGGCTTTCTAGGATTTTTGTGAATAGGATGTTCTGGGATTACTTGTTTTTAACAGTCTGGCAGGCTGCCTTCCTCAATCCCATGATGAATCCTTTTTTCTTTTCCATAATACCTTCTCCACTCTTTTTTTTCTTTCCTGTGTTGCCTTCTTCCCCTGATAGAGATGTATTATATATTTCAGACACTCAAAGGTTTTCAAAATTACTTTATAAGAATGGTGTGATTTTTCCTTTCATTTTCTAGCTTAATGGAAAGGAATATGATTTAAGGGTTGCATCTGGCACCTGTTTGCTCTGAAATCTCCCAACACCAAGTGTAACAGGAAGTGGCTCTTTATGAAGATGTTGCTGCACAATCTAATGTACCGATATATCCAGTGCATCGTACAAGAGAGGACGTTCTGCAACACACCTGGGGACACAGATTTAACAAGACATAAATAAAGAACAATAGATTTGACAGGAAAGTTTTGTTAAAGTCAAACTTATGCTAACTGGCAAGCTTTGTGATCAAGTCAAATGGGGACTTGAATAGTTCACATTACACTTGTAGGCATTAATGTTAAAGTAAAGCCCTCGGAAATCTGTGATCCTGTCCCTCTGTCTTTGTGCCTTAACTGTTATCCTACACAATGCCTTGCGTTGTTATGACCTTCTCCATTAACCTGAATGAATAGGAAATCACATTGAGGAAATAAAGACGTCATTTAATCGAGCCCTTGTAGCTGTTTTTCACATTTTCTGGCTGCGACACTATTTCACCTCTTCACTGCAGTGAGACGATAGGAAAAGAGAAGGGCAGTGGGGGTCCATTCTGTCCTACTAGATGCTAGAAGGCAATACCAAGGGTTTGTACACGGACGTTAGTTTAACACTGTATGACCCCTTTGGGCTTCACTGGGCCTAACATTGCTGATCCTGGATAACATGTATAACGAAGATGTGTTTCATCTGGCTCAGATGAAGGAAAACTGGTTTTTATACTGGAATCTTATCTTGGAAATCTGGGAACACTAAAAGTAGGTCAGATAGAGCTCTAAACTGAGCTGTTCTGTTAGGTGTCCATGTTGATCACTATTAAAAGTGAGCCTGAGTTACCCAAAGATAGCTGGTTACACCCTGAATTAGAGTCTGTTTTGTGATACAGACCCCGTGTTGTGCCCCTGCACAAAACTATGTAAACATATGTATTTTCCAAATATAACTTTAAATTGATTTTGTGTTTTTGGTATCTTCCTACCTTAATAATTGATGGCATACAATGTTTATTTTTTTATTTTTTAGATATAGTCATCTTAAACATGGCCATAAGCAAACTCAATAACAGCCTTATGCATTGTAGACCCTTAAGACCCATGACTACTAAAATAATACTGATGAGGCACCTCTACTGGTGTGTCAATGTAATGAAAAGGCAATCATTTTACAATTGGACCCCAATCCACTATAAATTCTCTCCATCACTCTTTTGAGTATAATCTCAAAAGTACAATTGATCCTTGTTAAGCCCTCTTGCTCTTAAGAGAAATATGGCCTATCTGTGTTGCACCCAAGCTAATCCGAGTTTAGGTATTAATTCCATTCAACACATTTACCCCTTGTAATATTTTTTATTTTATTTCATGTTGCTAAAATAAATTGTCACATAGATTGATTTTCCTTTATAAATTAATATTTTCAATTTTATTGTGTGTATTCCTAGTAAATGCCCTTTTGCTGCTATGGGACATACTGTATGAAGCCTTACTGTGTGGGTATATTACTACGAGGGACCACTTTAGCTAAGGTATTTTACCTATATTCCCACACGATGAAAGGGAAGCTTTAAAAATCTGCAAATGCAACCTGGTCCTCCCTGGGATGCTAATATTATATCCATGTAATGTTCCCATGCTGCTGGTTTAACAGCAACAAAGGACTAAATGTGGCCTCCTGAACAACAAGAGTAAAACATTACTGAATGTTTGTGGATGTAAACGTCTATCAGTTTTATCTTGTGCTGATAGCTCTTGTTTTTGCAGGGCCAAATATCCACTGCATACGATTCAGTATGCAATATTTTAGAACAAGGAGGACTGAAAATTATATAATCAGAATCCTCATCATCACTGTCATGATGGTCTATTTATATACTCTAGGCCTTTTCTTAACAAAGAAACGTACAGGCTATGCAGCTATACAAAGAGCTTTACTACAAAAACAAACAATAGCACCAATAAGACCTAATGAGTATTAACTTCTTCATATTCATATTTGTTTTGGCTATTCATTATCACATGATAAACAACTGTGATTGTCAACCTGGCACAAACTCCCCTTTTTAACATAGTTAGTGCTAGTACTGAATATGTTGTGAGTTTGCACTAGAACATGACACAATGAAGTACACTTACAACAGATAATACAAATCCCTGATATGAATGTGTTGTTGATGCTTCTATTGTTTCACAATGCACTACAAAACAGAAATGAAAAAGCCTCTCAAAGCGTGAAACAAAGCGATGCACTTGTAGACCGTGGTGTGCTGGCAGAGCACACAGCTGAGGATAAAAACAATGAATGTCCTCTATTGACATAATTGAAACTTTAAAGTACTGGCTGGAGAAAATATCAACAAACACAGAGGCTGAAACCAATGTAAACGCCTGTTAATCAACAATTCCTTCTTTCAGTCTTTCATTTTGACTTAAGCCTGACTAATTGCCACATCTAAAATCTAGGAACACGGCAACGTCACTACTATTAAGGTCGATGGTGGAATGAGACAATCAGACAGGTTGTAAACCATAAAACACCTTAGCCAGACTATGTAAACCACTTTATTTGAAGGTTCACTAACAAGACCACACCGTTAAACAATATGATAGTAGTTTTTATTTGCAATAACTTGAGGATGCAGGAAGGATAGGGTCCTGTTTGATGGGATGATTAGGGTCGATTAGGGGGATGGAAATGGGTCCATGAGAGCCAAAGGTGTAACTTTGGGTTGTGTGTGTGGGGGGGTGCACAAAAGAGTGGGTATAGGGGGTCCCCGGCCAAAAACATTTTCCCATTTGAATCCCATTACTTATTTATATATTTTATATATTTTTTAATAAGTTTATAGTTTATAGGGACTATGATTATGCAAAATTCTGTAAATAATTAACCATAATGATAAATGTTGCTATTAATACTACGTCATCTTGCAGCGCCACGGCTGAGCTGTTGCTCTGCCCAGAGAGGGTCGAGGAGAGGAATTGAAAGGGTTGAAGAGAGAGATGGAAAGAGTCAAGGAGAGGGATGGAAAGGGGGGGGGGGGATTGCCGGGTGAGGAACAGGGTCAAATTAATTTGTAGTGTGGTTGGAACGTCTGGGTTGAGACTCACCCTGTTTTGCTGGGAAATAAACTAATTTACATAAGATTGGCAGCATGGATCCAGTCAGCAGTAAGACAAGAGTAGGTGGTACAAATATGTTCTCTTGAGTTAACCGGATTAATTTATTATCCTGTTTGCTACCAAGAGTTCAAGCAATCAGTACGTCACCAAGCTCCCAGCACCACCTACCAAGCATTACAAATGACTCCCACACTTTGAGATTTCTGTTAAGGTCCTGGACATTGGCATTTAATGGTCTCCTCTCACTGAAACCAGTTATCCCTGTGCAATGTACATCGACCAAGTTTCTATCCCATCAGACAGGTCAGTCTCAAAAGGAACACTTAACCATTCAAATAAGTATTTATTTGAATATACTCAAATTACTCTTTGAAATCAGAGGGCCCAACATGCCCCAATATAATAATAATCCAGGCATGCCCTCACCTCTCTCCACCTCCAGACCAGCTCTTGACCTGGCCTCAGGTTATAAGAAGAGATAGTTGATGAAGGGATGCAAAGACCAAGTTAATCAATTCTTCTTGAAAGGTCAGCCAGGTCAGTTGGATGAAGTCCACCAAGGAGTAAGCAAACCACCACTTGCACCATGTACGAATATCCTGTTGGTGAGATAAAGAAAATAACGGACAAACAGGGTCTAAAGGGCCAAAGAAAAAAAGATATGTAGGCAGGGACCTTGTTACATCGCTTTAGGCTAGTGAAGGGTGGGATTGGGTATCAACACTGATTTAAAAAAAACATCAGTATGAAAGAACAATTTCTAAATAAATCTGAGATCATTTGAGGTTATGACAAGAAAGAGCTCAAGTCAAAAAAGGAGCAAAGGCAGCCTCACAGGAAACGATCTCTGGCCAACAACGAGAACGGCTGCAATTATTGTAGCATTTTAGAACAGTAATGTTGCATTGCCATCCCGTCCCCCTAAAACCTCAACCAAGATCCAAACACCACATAGCGTCTGTTTTTAGCAAAAGTGTTTTCATACAAACCCTGCTAAAGGTAGCTTTGCTCAAGTGCAATGCACTTAGCAGCAGATCAGCAGAGCGAATGAGCTGTGTGTATCAAACAGGCTCCCTATGCTATGGTTAACAAGTCATAAAGATTTATTAGTGAGTAGGCACAAGAAAGAGCTGTTATTGGATACTAGGGAATAGCAAATGCAAGTAGACATAGGCAAGTAATTTATAGTCCCACCAGAGGTAGTCTTCACAGCTGAAGACATACAGTTATTTTATGATCTGACAGTCAGAGGCATCATGGGCATAATTTAAATTAAACTACTCTAAACCATATTTTTCATGCGACAAGGGATTTGGATAGTATCAGCTTCATCACATCCTGTGTAGGTATTGACTTCAAGTTTTCCCAGAAGGGTTTCCTGGGATTTTATTCCTCTCTATTTACATGTTAAGAAAGTGCACTTTTGACTGAGTAGCAGGCCTACCCCATTCAGAGAAACAATATACTGCAGGTAATGTGACCTATTGGTCTCTGAGGGGATTTTATGTTCAGCGCTGGCTGCCATGGCCTTTATCAGTTCCGGCAAACAGACTGACATTTTTATCGCAGATTTATCACATTGTGATTATTTCTGGAGCTTGTGTGTACAACCAAGAGCCGAACTATGAATGTCTTCCAGGTGAGAATGCCTTAAAAAAAAATGAGCGCGGTTATTCCTATATTTTAATGATAGCATGTCTCCCCCTGTCTATGATGGCAGGCTTTTTGACTCAAGCTGTAGCTGTTCAGAACTATGCCAAACAGTTTTGATTTCCGACGTTGTGGGACAGCACATCATACAAACTAGTTCTGATTGAGTATACCTACGTATCTCAATATAGAAGTGCATATGACCCTTTAACTTTTTGTCTAGCAACCCAATAATCATGATGTTGAGGCCCCAAAAGGCATGATGTTTTTTTTTACCAGTTGTCTTTTCTTTTAGCACCACCATTAAGACAAACTGTCCACCATGCAAAGGACATAACAATCTTTAATAGAACACCTGGTCAGGTCAAATTACTGTCATAGAATAGCCACTGTAATCCATGTAATCATGACAGCATCTTGAATGAGTAATCCTTTGATGCAGCTCATTGGTTGTCTTTAGCCCAGTCCTTGTCAGAGCTGTATGTAGAACTGTCATACTGTATTACCAAACCTTTTTAGACTTAATAAGATAGGCTAAAAGATTGGTTTATCTGTGGTAAATATATGACCTTTGATCATATTGTGGTATATTACAGGATTTAAAGGATTAAGGATGCGTCAAAGCCAAACATGGGCAGCTCAGCAATGTTCTTATGCAAGAATCCATTGTCATTTACTGACATACTCTCAGTCATAATGTATTAAGATCCAAGAAATTGAGCCAAAAACAAAGAACCAAAATGTTTGGAATATATTTAGGGAAAATACGCGTATCTGAGAGTGAGATAAGAATACTGACATAAATCTTGTGACTGTGTGTTAGCCGGATTCAGGATTTAACTTAGCTTAGTATAAATAATGGAGGCAGAAGAAACACTAGAAAATCCCCTCTCGACACGAGAATAGTAGTGATCTTATCATCTAGGAAAGAAAGCAAATACTTCAAGCTGATTTCCGAAAAATGGCAAACTCTTTTTTTAAGGCATGAATAAGTATGTCTGCGAGAACCTTTGGTTAATAAACTGTCTGTGTAGCTGAGTCTGAAAAAGTAAATACTTGGCTTAATTTCAGGCTTTATTTACATTTTTGATTCTTCCAACATTAAGACCAGCTGGATTTTCAAATGAGAAATGTCAGTGGTTGTGAAATGCATTGAGTGACATAACCCACACTCGTGCAATAGAAGAAGAAGAAGAAGAACAACAATGACAAGACATACTTTTTTTTATCCCTCAAGGGGATATGATATGTTACACATAGGTCTGAAATACACAAACATGCCATGGACTGTACCGGGACTTGAACCACCAACCCCCCGGTTCCCAAGTCTCTACAGCCTCGAGCTAAAATCAGAAGAATAAATCAGATATGAGATAGAGCATGTGCCCTAGCATACAGAGCCACAAGTAAAGATAAAGTTTGACAAACAAAATTCTCAAACGTACTGTATACCTAAAAATAAAAAAGACCTTGGCAGGCACCTGGGAATGAAGCCTTGTCAAACAAGAATGTTGTTGCCTTGAGACAGGAAGGAACAATGAAACATATCCATGACAAGTTTGATGGCTCTGTAAAATGTATATAACATTTTCTTCACAATGTTTATTGTAATGGACATCATTGCCATGTTCTATAGAGGCACCCAGCTGGTGTTTCTGTTGTTTGTCAACCACTAACAATACAAGGATAATAGATTTTGTACAGAATAAACATTTTCTCTTAAAAGTTGTGCTTACAGTGTAAATGTATGCTTGCAAAAATATGAGTTTTTGGAACATACAAACACTAACACTTCATATAGGCATTGGAGAAAAGGATTATTCTGTAGGAGATGTTTCTATGGACATTTTCTCTGTACTATATTGGCTGTATGTAAGGTGACGTGCAACTGACACGTGTGTTTGCTTATTTTTGGACAATGTATTTGGTTGGACTAAAGACGGAAAATAGCAATACACAATCCTCAGTGGGACACTCTACACACAGAAGAACTAATAATTCATTTATTTCAGCTTAATGTGTTAAACAAGAAGTAATAATTAAGTACTTGAAAAGTTTGACACATAGAATAACTAAAAGGTAATGAAGAAAGCAGAATTCCTTCTGGCACTCTTTAGTGTAATTTTACACTATAACTTGAGGTTTCACCTCCCTCTTGCAGAAGAAACAGCCACTCTTTTTTATTACCCAAAAAAATGCCATAGAGTAGTTTACAATAAGGGGTAAGGCAAGCTAAAAAATGTTTAATGCCCCATTGATCTGTATCCCCCAGTGGCTTTCAAGATACTATTTTTTTTGTACTTTGGCATTACCAAGCTGGAATGAAAAGTGGTAGCCTACCACATCATTAGTGAAGGAATGCAGGTTTTGCTGAATCGTTCAGTAGCCTATCAATGTCCTAGCTGGCATGTGGCTTGACTACCAATGCAGTTTGGGGCCTAAAGATGGCTTAACCTACATATATTGCATACAGAAATACTGAGATGTCATAATAATGGTACGACACAGGCTGTACCACAACACGAATTTGTCAAAGATAAAACGGCCTACACTGCAGAGTATTTCCACTTCATGTTCAAATCCTGGTATTTAACTACCACACATGAACCTCCACCATCTTGTGTCAAATAAGAAAACATGGTGGCTTAACAGTTTGTTACGGTCCTCGCCATGTTCTGTGTTAGCTGTCATAGATTTCTGTGTGCTTGAATAATGTGAGAGTGAGCACTCCCTTGTTCTTTTTAAGATCTTTGTTTCCACAAACGCAACCTGCTGCAGATTGGCTGATTGGGAGGCTGGCTATATCACTTCATGTGTCCAGAGTCCACCCCGGGGCTTGATGTTGGCAGAGACGGTTTAGAACCAGTGTCACTCCCCGATGTAAGTCAAGTGTAGATTTCAGTCACGCATGCGTCACTTTGCAACAAGTGAAGATGTGAGTTGCGCACGTGTAACTTTTCGGCCAGTAGCCTACAAGATGCGAACAAGAGACTTCTGTTATGTCAACAGTAAAAATGGACCTGCTTAACAAAGTTTGTACAAGTTAGCAATCAAACACAACAAAGGTTGTCAGTTGAATGATGTTTTGAGCTAACATTAGCAATCAAACAATCATAGTTAGCTAAAACGTTTTTGAAATGATTTCCATCTTCTGTTATTGTTTAAATTGAGAAGTTAATTATTTCATGGATTTTACAAATGTCAATATGACACGTTATGCCGTAAACTGTCTCAAATATGCACTCGACTTACATCGGGGAGTGACACCAGCCCCAACTCAAGAGTAGTTTCCTCTATCTGTGTCACGTGCACTCCGCCAGGGCCACACGTCTTTAGGAAACTAGCAGGGAGAAGTGAACACAAACACAGATTATGAGCTATTCTTTTGCCTCATAGTCAACAAAGTATATATTGGGCCCATTTTCACAAGCCACATTTCTCCAGAACATTCTGACACCAAAATGGCATTTTTCTAATGGATACATCAGGAGAAAAATTTAGTTTGAGACCTACTTTCTGTCTAGGACCAAACTTTCACAAGATCTGGCAAGACAGAGAAGCTAAGGTCAGCTAACGTATGTGAACTCCCTAACAAAACTGATTTCCCTGATGCTGCATATGTCTTTCAGTTGTGTGCATATCTAACATTAGCAAAAGAACATAATAAATTATTTAAATATAACTTTTCATCCATACACACAACATTTAAGCCTACTACGCATTCAAACAAGGCCATGCCCGTTTAACAGACATGAAGTGTGTAGCCTTTCATACCAGTGACGCAGCTTGAAATGCTAATCTTTAGTATAGAGGATCTTTGATGTTGGCAGCAGTTCCTGCTCATCTTCTCAACTGTGTTAACTGTATCTTTGTGTTTACTATATTAGTGACATTCTGTAGTGAATTTAATCT
>NC_045745.1:11891554-11902928 GCF_008692095.1 Etheostoma spectabile | reverse complement strand
AATGCTGTTTTTTTTTTTTTTTTTATAACTTCTGTGTAAGCCTGTTAGCTTAGCAGCTGCTAAAGTTAGCTGCTAACTCGCCTACTCTAGATTTTGTTAATATTTAAAACTTCTTCTTTTTGTTCATCACAAAGTAGCAGGGGTGAATCACCATTTCTGTTTGACCATGCTTTCTCCTGTTTTTCTTTAGTTTACATAGTTGTACATTTTTTTTATTTTTATTTTGGTTATTTTTGGTTTAGGTTTAGACAGAACACCGGTAGGTAGAAAAGGGTTTTTCTGTTTATTTCATTGGCATTGATTCACACTGAAGGTTAGAATATGTTTATTATTAAGATAACATTGTTTGTTTGTGAAATAACCTTGTTTTATTGTTAAAGCAATACATTACTTGGTTATTACTTTGATTTCTACTCTTCCGTTTCTATTTTTGTGTTAAGTTCTCGTAGACGGGGGCGTAACACATGTAACAAGATTGACCGTCTGATTATTAATGTGTGGCCATGCCAATGTAGTTGATGTCAAATCCATTTTAGGACCGCTCTGTCACTGCCATGGTTACCAGCAGCAGCTATTGTCTTGCTGAAGCAGTTATAATGGATAATTGTGGTCTGTCTACTGACAGCTATCTCAGAGTTTCTGTAAGCCCAGTCACAATCATTCTTACCAGTGCCACTGTCAGTATTGGCAAAAGCAGTGCTGCTGCATTTGCAATCACATTCTGGGGAAGGATTTTTTTGTTATTGGTTCAGGAAATAGCAGACAATTACTTAGTTAGTGGTAAAAGTCTGGCATTTGACATTTTACAAAAAATAATGTACTGTTAATAAAATAATTTTCAGCCGCATCTCACAGTCTTTTATCAGTAAGATGTAGAACTCGAAGACGACCCATTGAATCAAATACCAAAATTCTCACCCAGTGCTTTAATCAAAAGAGTTCTTTGTCATCCAGGTTTGCTTCCAAGTTTGAAGTGTATAAAAGGATACCTATTATGCCCATTTTCAGGTTCATACTTGGCTGCTCACCCTGTGTCTGAAACGCTCTGTTGTAGCACCTGCCTCTTTAAGCCCCCCCTCCTGAAAAACACCAGTCTGCTTTGATTGGTCAGTGTTTCTGGGTCTTTTGCATTTATATTTTCACATGTGCTTTACCAACTGTCCGTCATTGCAGCTAGGGATTGACCATAATGGTATAAAGTAGAGCTGCAACCAAGTTTAAAGGTTTACATTATCGAGCATATAGCTACATGTAGCAGTGGAATGACACAGTATAGCAGCATGTTTTAGTATGACAAATACCATACCATACCATACCAACTTTATTTGTTAAGCACTTTACAACAACCAAAGTTGACCAAAGTGCTGTACAGAAAATAAACAAACATATTTATAATTAATAACCATACAATTAAAAACACACAAAGTAGCAAATAAGAACAAGTAAAAGAAGTCGACATCTTACTATGTGTCAAAAGCCAAAGAGAAAAGATGGGTTTTAAGAAGGGATTTAAAAACAGATAAAGAAGAGGCCTGTTTTACATGCAAAGGCAGATCATTCCATAGGTTAGGGGCAGACACAGCAAAGGCACGGTCACCAACAAATACTTTTTTAATAAGTTTTTAAAGCAGGTACGTGATCTGAATTTGGAGAGGAATTAACAACATTGTTAGAGTGTAGCTGGAGCAGATGATATTATCAATAAATCTAACATGGTTTGACATAAACTTGAGCCGTATTATACATAAATCACTGTAGTATAAAACACTATTGGAAGCAGTTTTCAGAAACGTCTGAAACCGGAAGGTTTTTTCTCACCTTTAAAAGATATGTACGTATGTACATACATATGTTTCCCGTATTATTAAAAGCTTTAGCCAGGTTTAGTATGAACATCTCACATTGCAACATTATATAGTCTGAAAGAGTTTTTTTGGTGTTCAGCTATATATGATTTATGGAAGATCTCAAATTCCTTACATGTTCCAATACAGTGTGAGTGCTGAAAGTATGTGTTTCCATTACTTTCTGAGTTGTCTTGTGGAGAGTGTTGTCCTTTGGGGGTGTATTTGACAGCAGTGCTTCAAGCTAACTGAAAGTACGTCAAGCACTACAATGAAGTAATTAAGGACTTTTGAAGACAGTTGATGGTTATAATGTTAAAAGATATATTAGGCAGGTTCAATGAAGGAGGAATTCATTTCAAAGAAGAAACAACAATATCTCTCTATGGCTTCTGTTGTGGAGCAAAACTTCCCGTGCATGTACTGTATTATTTATTTGGTTTAACATTTACTTCTCCCCAATCTCAGTCATAAGGGAAGAGAGAACACTGACAGAATTGAGGGGTACCAGAGCAGAGAAAGAGAAACAAAAGGGAACATGGAATCCCCCTTTTTAATAAACATAGACAAGAGATTGGCAGTGAGCGCGCAATTTCAAATTCACTCAGACACTTTAACTGGATACCAAAAGATAGACAACATACAACCTGATAGTGTCAGTTTGAGTTGAACATCAGCACAGCAACATCCTTATGGCACATCCACGGTTGTGCCCAGTCAGTCATTTTAATTAGCCATCCTTGGCATGGTTGCGATATGTCACATGTGAACAGAAGAGACTGCTTGGAGGTGCTAGTTGTTAGTGATAACAGCAGCCATGGTGGGGCTTGTAGTAGTCTGTGAGCTTTTCAGGCAGATAGAAAGTGAGTCATGGCTGGTAAAGTGAACATAATTAACCTCAAGGGAGCAGGACGGGAGGCAGGAGCCTCAGCCCCTGATCTCAGGCCTGGCAGCTTGCAGGGTTAGGGAGTCAGTAAAGATAGGCCTGCATGTGTGCGTATCTGCTTGATCTCTGTGGTTACCTCTGTGATTAAATCACCTTTTATTGTGTAACACATTTTAATTTGCACTGTGTGAATATTAGGATGAAAGAAGTTAGTGATATCCAATCATTCCTGTGTGAAGTAGCCTAGACAGTCACGCTCTAACAAATAGACCAGCAGGTAACTTTAAACTAAGATGAAAAGATGACAGAGGTTCATTGATACAGACAGAAAGGCAGTGGTGTTGTCCAATGTATTGTAGTGGGTATACTGTACTGTATATATACTGTATATATAGAAACTGCCTTTTGGGGGAGTTTGGGTGTCTTGGATGTATTGAGCATCAACAACTCAATTTCCAGTATTCAGAAAAACTTTTATGCACCAAATGGAAATATCTTTATATAGCTTATGTGAAGAAGATAAACACAGATGACAATTAAAAACAATTTAAAAAAATATAACAAAAAGTATGTTGTTGTGTGTCATTGGGCGTTTTTAAGTGGGTATATGGAAATCTTGGAGCTTTCTTAGTGGGTACACTCACATAGACTACACCACGGCAGAAAGGTGTACTGTACTGCGCCCAACCTGTGCTGATTTAAATTACTTTCTCGTGTTTGGTTCAGTTCCAAGATTCAAAGTACTGAGAAACGCAGTGTACGGTACAGCACCCCAATGTTGTTTGAAAGGCAGAATCCAACAAAAAGCCACCACACTTCAATATCAAACCTGAGGTAGTCTGTTCTGTTCATGGTTTGTTTTGCAATGCAAGAAGATGAAGACAGTGTTAGCAGACGAAGCTATATTGCTCACTCAAACTGCCTACAGTCACAACATGAAATAAGTTTTGACAGAATCCTGTCTCTGTCTGCTCTGTTAACTTATTGCCCTTTCAAATATGTAGGGCTGTCTCATTCGCACAATGCCTTTTGAAGCTATTGCAACTGACCCAGTGCACTTGAGTCAACACTCAACTGTTTGACAGGGATATTGTAAATAATGAGCAAGAACTATACTTTTACCTCCAATAGATTCATTTTCTACTCCTCTGGAACACCTAAAGCTTGCAGAGACATAAAGGTTTTAGACAGAAAGGGCATTTGTCATCGTAAAGTTGTTTTTTTCTCTGTCTTTCTATATATTGCAAACTAAATGCTACAATCGATTAGAATCCCCCCTTTACTCCATCATGCTTCGTCCCATCCTGCATCTTTAAAACTGCTGCTACTGTTAGACCCATGTAGCCTTGGCTAAATTTCATTTAGATATTGAGAGTTAAAGAGTTAAAATAGTCAGTGAAATCATTGAAATGCAGTATATATAAATGCAAAGTGTAACTTGATAGCAACCTAATATATCAATCCTTGTCTTTCTTTACTTTTATTTTGAAGCGCCGTCTCTGGTGGACGCACCAGTTAGGGAAGAACAGGGAAATAGCACGCCACATGCTGGGGAAACGACACAAAACAGCCATCCACCACCCCAACCAACCTCCCTACGTGGATTTTTGGCATTCAATAATAATTATTACCGTAATTGGGCTATGACCACAAAAAATTCTTCCCATTTATATACATTACTTTAAAAATTGTCCTCACCAACATGAGAAAAACGTTTCATTCTACATGATTCCATAGATAAAATAACGTGACCATTTCACAAATTGCCGTGAGTCTGGGTTGTGTGACCACACGGCATGCAAATAACTGACAAGTTGGTCTTGCTCTGAAATTGTCTTGATTTTGGTTTGATTCCTACAACATGCACATGTCTTGTATGTTTGGCCACGGTTAGCACATTGAAATAAACTTGAAACTTAAATGTGCATCTCTGATACACCAAATAATAAATAAATGAACAAACACGAAAATGTCTACTAACATTTAGAGTCATGATATTGGCTATTTGTGTGAAAAAAGTGAAGCCAATGTCAAAGTGCCTAAGAACCTGCATTCTATCTAATGGCCAGCAGAGGGGGACTCCATTGATGCCAAAAGAAGTATGATTGTATAATAGTCTATGTAAAAATGACTCACTTCTTTATTACCTCATAAACATTTTCTCTCACACTTGTTTGACAAGTCGCTACCATGGTTGCTAGAACGTCAAACTGACAATCAGGCAATGACCTTTGGGCAGTGTTTTTTCAGTTCTATTAGTTAATTTTTTAGTTCTACTAGTATTTTGGTCGCCTGAAAATATCTTTTGCAGCGTTCGGTTGTCTAAAACACATTGTAAGAAGTTGGCTGTTAATTCTTTTTCGGTAAGTATTTTGTTTTAAGCCTCTTTTTTTCCCCAGCCAAAATTATTAACCCAATATGTTAACAGGACCTATGCGTTCACCTTGCTAACCAAGCTAGCAAGTTAGAGCTAGCTTTAACTGGTAACTTAGCGTCTAGATTAACGCTCCTTCTTAGGTCAACCTCTTTTGTCCAAATATGCTCACTTCTGGTTTCAAAAAATCAAGATGGCAATGGCCAAAATGTCAAACTCATGGCTTGAAAACAGTGGTCTACAAGGAAAATAGAAGCTCTTTTCCGGTGATGGGTGAGCGTTACTGCACAGCCTCCAACTGACCTTGAAGACGTAGTTGTGACGTGGGCATCGTGTCTGAAAGTTGTAAGTCTTCTGGTAGCTGTGCCAAGAGAAATCTCAATCATTCCCAAACAGCAGAGATTGAGAGTGTAGGAATATCTTTGGCGATAACATAGACACAAGCTAATTATTGCTAACTAACACGCTAGTTAACGTTAGAAATTAAACTTAGACAGCTGATGTAAGTCAAAACTGTCTACGTGCTTCTCCTGACAATACAGAGATTTGTCGACTATGCGAGGGTAAGTTGCGTGGTTATGACACAATCGTTTGCCTATTTTTACAAAAATGTCTGCTGCAGAGCCAAAGTAATGGAGCCTTTATACATTGTTGTGTTTCTTTAGAACCCCAGTCAATGGGATGCTAACAGCGGGTGATGGCTTTGTAGCATTAAAATGGCGCCATAGGAGCTACCCTTAGAGACGAGAGGCTTACCCCCTTGGTTCTCAGCCACGGAGTGCTATGCTCAGTCGTCATCAAATCGTTTCCCAGCAAGCATTGCACTCGTGCAGTTGGCGGAGAGCATCTGGGGCATGTGGCTTTGAAAACTGCAGCTGCCTCCTGTCACCAGCTCATTGCTGCTCATGTCGGCTTGACATCACAGCGAGTCAAATCAGTGTGTTATGAACGAACATTTTATCTCGCCTTCCAGTTTGCATCTCCAAGGAAGAGGCTGTCTGTCTTTTGTTCTCTTGAACTTGTAGAGGAGCATCTCTCCTTTGCATGATTACATGAGTTTCCTCTTCAATTGGTGGACTGTGTTTTGGTGTTTCGCTTACAGTGTTCATTTTTCAACACAATGCTGTGCATACCATGCTATGCTCTAAGGGTGTTTCTGGTTTAAACTCTGAGGGAGAAACCAATGGCAAAGGTCTAGTACTTCAACAAAGTTGGTCATTCTTAAGAAATAGCACTGTACTTAACTTACTTGCTGGTATTCTGAAACTGTCTTTGTCAATTATTGTATTTATCTATGTAATTGTTTTAGTAGGATAGGACCTTTGGAGAAATGTTTTTCTCTATTTATTAATGTCTATAGTAGTTGGTCGGCACAGAGACCTGAGTTCTTATTTTGTTCTCCTCATCCTCCCGTGTTGTGAGAATGACAAAGTATCTATCTAGCTTAACTGTGATTGATGGTTACATTGGTAACAGATTTACCATTTGCCTAACCTGCAGGTTTGTTTACACCCTGTCTGAATGTCTGACTGCTTACAAGAGCCCAGCATTACAATACAAAAATGTACTACTTTTGTTTTGTTTGTAACATTGTTAAATGAAGGCCCTGAAACCTAAGGCCTGGTAAAGTGTATAATGGATGTATTACATATAATTGGGAACCTAATTGTGCTAAATGGACTCTTCCCAATTACCATGTGTCTCTTTTAGGATTCACTGCTTCACATTGTGCACAATCCTGCATGATACATCTACTGCAGACATAATTAACTCATTAACTGGAAAATTAAGTCCTCAGGATCAAGAAAACACACCACCCACTCTTTCTCGGTACTTTTTAAAAGACTAACTCTCACACAGCTGATCGTTTCTGGTTAATGTAGTAGTCAGTAAAATGGCTTTGAAGCTGTTACACAGACATTATACTGCAGCACCCTCTAGTGTGACATCAAGGTTACTGCAATTCATTATTACAATTTACTCAATTTTGGTTCTGCATTTGTTTGGTCTATCAATTACACATTAGGCAACAATTTTAACATCTTTCATCCCCTGTTCTTTTTTTTTTTTTCTTACTAATGTTGACATGAATAGATGCCATCACACACTATCTGTGCCATATTTGTCAAATTTAGGTCAATAAGCATATTATTAGCATACTATAAAATTTTAGTTTGACAAACGTCACCATCAAGGTCCATTCAACTATACTGCATCAGTGAATGGGGATTGCATACAGTAGTTTAAACTTTGCATTTTCCTGAGGACTTTAAGGAATTCACCTTGATGGCATAAAAGTTATGCTTGAAAGCTCATTCTTTAAACAGGTGTGGGACGAAACAACATAAACATGCTTAAAATAATTGAATGGGTTGCATTCCATCTCCAGTCCCATGACAAATGAATTCCATTTACTGATGATGACTGTGTGTGTCAAAAGCTTTCAACTATGTGGTCGTACTCTTAATGTGTTGAACATAATCTTTGTAAACCGATATTTGCATGAATGAATGCAGAATCTTTAGCGGGACAAGATTTAGGTATTGGAAAGTTAGTTGTTAAAGTTAGTTAGTGGAAAGTTGTAGTTTTTGATCAATCACGTTTGAGCGGGCTATGGTGGCATACAGGTAAACAGCAAAAGAAGCAAAACACATTGCCTGAAATACAATTTGGGAACTATGGCCATTGCCCCCAAAGGCTAAACCCCCCTCCGATTGATAGTTGATGAGTTGCAAGATTGCGTTGAACCTTTGGGGCAGTAGCTTAGTCCGTAGGGAGTTGGGTTAGGAAGTGGAAGGTTGCTCGTTCAAGTCCTTGTAAGGACCAGTGTGTGGATTGGTAGCTGGAGAGATGCCAGTACACCTCCTAGGCACTGCCAGGTGCCCTTGAGCAAGGAACTGAAACCCACCAACCGCTCAGGGTGCTAGTACAGCAATGGCTTCCCACTCACTCTGACATCTCTCCCTTAGTGCATGAATAGGTCCTAATTATGTGTTCTTTTAACATGGCTATATACCCCACTGTCCATAAAGAAATGCTTTTCTCAAATCTCTGCAGCCGGGTTCCAAAATCTTGTGAAAGGCCTTCCCAGAAGAGAGGAGGATGTTATAGTGGCAGATTAATTACCATGGTTTTGGAATGAGTTTTGAGTTTTTGAAGCAGTCACATTTTTTTGTGACAACTTAGTATGGATGTGGGACCGAATTTTCCATTCCTCTCCTGCCTTTTTCAAATTACTAAACCATTTTGGGTGTATCATGTCACTGTTGTAGAATGCTAACTCCACATCAACCTAAGAGTTAAGTTAAGTTAAGAAGTTTAGCTCTAGGGCCTAAACTGTATACAGACAGACGGAAAAAAGCGAATTCCTATCCTGTACCACCACCTAGAGGAAGTCTTACCAAACTGCAGCCAGTAATTTCGAGCTGACATTTATATGCATGTATTTTGTGGCTATAGTATAATCAACCTTTACTTGATAAAGAGTAATAATGTCTTTTTATTTCCATCACAAAATTGGTAATATAACATTTAGGTCCCAGAAATAAGAATCAAATGAATGATTTAATTGCTTCCTGCTATTATTGCTTCATGGTGGTAATAAAGACATTTGATCTTTGCCATTTTAGCTATTTGAGTATGGACTCATTTTGAATTAGTTTTGAAGTGGCAAAGCATTTCCTTGACATTATAAAGACCTTATACTTGTTTTATTTTAATTTTTTACTAAATAAAAAGAAGAAATACAGTTTGAAATGAAATAGGGATAATTTAACATAACTAGCCCCTAAAGCTACCGGTGTTACATGTTTTTTTTGGTTGCTTATTTTGCTTAATGCAAACTAAAAGCGGTGCTAGGTACTAAATCAATTAAATTAAGTTATTCATTACTAATCCTTTGTATGCACGTTGGTACATGGCTGAATATTTAGAAGCT
This sequence comes from Etheostoma spectabile, assembly GCF_008692095.1. Taxonomy (NCBI): domain Eukaryota; kingdom Metazoa; phylum Chordata; class Actinopteri; order Perciformes; family Percidae; genus Etheostoma; species Etheostoma spectabile. Next base: position 11,893,887 of record NC_045745.1, on the reverse strand, counting down.
CCGGGATTTGCTCGCACTTAAAAGCTTTATTTTTGCCCCTGACACCCGATGGATGCACCTTTGGTCCCCCTCCTACTGCCTTTCTGATCAACCCAACCTCTTTTCTTTGCCACATCCCTTTATAGCGGGGGTTTTCAGAGTCTGTAGAGTTTGAGCTAGTCCAAATAAAACCCAGCTAAATGTATGATAGGTGTCTCAAATAATCCTAAAAGACTGCAGTCACACTGAATAAGCAATTCATTTCTATAGGAGGTTAAAGGCATTTCCTGTCATATTTATCTCTCCTCCTCAATCTGATTAAACTTTGCCCTACACCATGGGGAGGCTCCAGCGTTTAACTGATTTGAGAGGAAGAATGGGTCTGACCTCTCCTTCTGGAAATATGGAGTGTTGTTATTTCTTGTTTGTATAACTGCCTGTCAAAGAGATCTAGCAGAAGAGTAGGAGGGATACTGTGGGACTTAATTACATCACATAGTAGTAATGACTGATACAGTTGTCATGTCATTAATTGAAGTAGGTGAAAGAGGGTTGGGATTCGTGTGCTTTGAAATTCATGTATTGCATGCCATTGCTTATTATATTTTTGCTGCATGGTGAAAGCAAGAATTGTATCATAACAATCCCAGACAATATTTCCATATTTTTGCCAAGGATGACAGCACTCCCCTGTTGTCTGCCTCAGCCCTGTGTCTTGCTGTGGTAATGCAAACATAGTCCAGCGGTGTAATGAGCTTGGTAAATAAACAGTCGAACAGAACAAAGTGTAAACCAATGGTGTGTGACTCCAGCACCAAGATGTGAAAAATAATAACTTGCTTTGCTTTATTTTTACAATAAGTCATGAGAAATGTGTGTCTGGATGGATCTGTGATTCCGGCATTCAAGGCTCAAACCAGGCTCAAAACATCTCTCATCTATTTCATAACTGACCAAATAATTTCATGTTACTGTTATGACATAAAAATATGTGTGGACTGTTGTTATTTGTAGCCATTTAAGACATTGTAAAAAGACTACTTAATGATGGAAAGATGAGGAAAGATCGGGAGCTTTTCCCTCATCTGTTAAGACATTTAAGACACAACTTTGATTTATACTCAGCTTCCCTACACTGTTGGTAAGGGCTCATTCCATATCTCATCAGGTCAGTCCCTTTCCTTCCAGTAAGGGCTGAGTTTTGGGTCAGCTCCCAGTGCAACCCAATCCCATAATGAACCTGGGTAGTGATAATAAGGGGTTGAAGGAAGAGATACATTTTTAATGAATTGCTTCCCAAATGATAATGGTTTCCAGAGGACTGTCATTAAAAACTGTAATGATGACTTTGACCATTGCCATCTACAGGGCACCGCGGATCAGTCTCTAGAGAACACAGTCATTATGGCCTGATTTGAGAAATGTCCTTTAAAAATCTGGCTATGAAGGCGTTGTAAATCATAATTCCATGATCAAGTAAAAGTCCAAAATTTCAAGTTACACTCAACCTCCTGTAGGGTGAAATATTCAGATTAAGTCCGAGAAAGAAATGATGTACATTGCTCAATAACGTCCCAAAAAAAATAATCAAATTCCCACTAACCTATAGGATAATTTCAGTTAAATTCTATTTGTTATTCTAACATTGTGATTAAATTAATTGTTGAGATTTGGGAACACAAAAAACATATACAGTACAAACAAGTCAGACTGCACATGGAACATTAGCAGTCATATAGTCTCGCTTTGCCAGACCGCTGTGGAGGAGGGTCTGGCTAGTCCACACGGCATTCTGGGGTGGGAGAAAACGTGCTCTGGTTTATTGGCATTTCTTTAAACCAATCACAATTGTCATGGGCGGCGCTAAGCTCCAGGCAGTGCCACGGTGCCGATGCAAAACAGCCTCGGGAAGGAGCTTTTTTTTTGTGGAACGTGTTTAAGTTGTTTTAGTCATTCAATAGAGAACTCTGATTGGACAGATAGTCTAGCTAGCTGTCTGGATTTACCCTGCACAGTTCTCATGAATCCACCGGAGTTACAAAGAAAGCGTAAGGCCAATGAAGTGACAATCAACGGAATTTCTGGTGGCAATAGCGCGATCCCGGAAGTGACACGTGGTGGATATATACTAGCAGTCATATAATCTGGTTGTAAACAAGCCAGGTTAAGTCAGATCACATCATTAACATTATTCATTCTCCATGTCTCTCTCTGTCTGTCAGTCTGTCTGTCTGTCTGTGTCTCTCTCTCGCTCTCTCTCACCCCCAGCCAGTCGAGGCAGATGACCGCCCACCCAGAGCCATGGTTCTGCTCAAGGTTTCTGCCTCTTAAAGGAAGTTTTTCCTTGCCTCTGT
>NC_045745.1:11865469-11891536 GCF_008692095.1 Etheostoma spectabile | reverse complement strand
GTGTTTGCTCTTGGTGGGAACTGTTGGGTTTCTGTAAATAACATCAGAGTATGGTCTAGACCTGCTCTTTATGGAAAGTTAAATGAGACAATTGTTGTTGTGATTTAGCGCTATATAAATAAAATTGAATTGAAAACTGAATTGAATTAACAGGTTTTCCCTGTTGCAAGTCAGCACCTCTAGTCCACCTGACTTGAATGTGTTGGGCCATGGGGCAGGAGCCAAAAGTTGACAGAGAGAGAAAGGCATTTAATCTATTACACAGTACCTTAAGTACTGTACTTTAGTACAAATTTAAGGTACTTGTACTTTGCTTATGCAACTTTCTACTTCTACTCCACTACATTTCAAAGGGAAATACTGGACTTTTTACTCCACTACATAAATCTGACATTTTTAGTTACAAGTTACTTTAGATATTAAGATTTTTGCACACAAAACACATGTAACATTGTTTTATTATAATTAAACTACTCGACAATACTCAGGCCTACAAGAACAGATGAAATTATTAGCCAAATAAACACTTTTTTTTTGATTGACAGAACTTTTTGATCGTTTTCAGTTTCTAAAATGTGAGGGCTTTTCTACATTGAGTACTTTTACTTTTATTACTTCAAGTACATTTTCCTGATGATACTTATATACTTCTATTTACTAACTGAAGAGACTTTAACTTTTGACATAGTATTTGTTACAGTGTGTTTTTATCACTTATACATAATGATACATAGTAAAAATACTTCTTTCACCACTGCCATAACCTGACTGAGAGGGAACGAGTTAACCACTTAAGACACACTGACATGCAGACAGAAACAAATACTTTAACCTTCCGTCTGGGCTGCCATAAACTCCTGAAGAGAAAGTCAACACAGTCAAGGAAAACCTATAAATGTCCCGTGGAGATTGACGCCAGGGAACGGAAAAGCAATATCTTTTCTTGTAAACAACCCAGACACACCCTTGTCAGCTTGACTCAGATCAGCACCTTGAGAGACGTCTCACAATGTGTCTGCATCTTGGCACGATGCCTACATAATAGAGGGCACAGCAGACCAGGGGACCCAGCCGTTCAGTGAAGTGGAAAGAAAAGAGGAGGAGGCTGAGATGGAGTGAAGGAGAGGGGATATTTTTTGAATTGTGGGCAGAGTGAGTTACTGACTCACATTCAGCCTCCATGACAGCCGTTTGACAAGCTTCAGCTGCGGGCCGAGATTCCCCCTGCTGCTCCGGGGGGAAGCTGCTGGCTGAGCATGGCTGGAATCATCACCATGCAATGTCATCACTTCCTTGCCTGCCATGCTTCTTCCATTCCTGCATGTCAGGTTCGTGTGGAAATTTCTCTTGTCTTATTTTTTAAACAGTACGCTATTTGATATTTGCTTTACCACATTTTTGAAGTGAATATTAAACAATTGCCATTGTCAGCATGTCAGAAGCTACATGCTTCAGTGAATGTAAAATCAACTTTATCAAAACTAAACAAAAACTAAACTTTATAATTGCCGCATAAGCACAGCACAATGTTGTGGAATTCTATTAATGCATTTTAAACCATCCTAAGTATAAGGAGCAGCAGACAGCTTTTTACATACAGCATCCGGGGAGAAAATTGAGGTTCAGTGTCTTGTTCAGGGACACTTTGACATGTTGCAGGATGAGCCTGGGATTGAACACACATTGTTGTTCCGGTGGGACCAGTCTACCTTCGATCCACAAGCCACCCGTGTGAAATTGCCTATTAGCGTGGTCATTTCACAGAGTTAAGCTACTGTTTGGTATACTTTGACATGCAAACTTGAGTCACTGGCTAGCAGCAGTGGCGTAGTTCAATGTATTGTAGTGGGTACACTGTACTGCATATAAATATTGGCCAGAATCTGCATTTTGGGCAGTGGGGCCTGGCAGTATGCAAATTTAAGGAGGTTATGTCCCCTCGTGTGTTTTCAGATGGGAGATTTATTTAGTATCCCCTTGTTGCTATAAGAACCACAAATTGATCAGATCTGTCATCATTAAGGACATTTCTTCTTCGTGGGATGAGAGAAGACAATACACAAGACCATCTTCAGATATTACACGTTGAGACAAGCAACCAATCAAACTGACACAAGAAATCCTTTTATATTTGCACAGACACTAATGAGGCATTGTGGAGCAGCAGCTGAGGGAGGCTGCAGGGAGGACAGATGAGTGGTGAGCCGAATGCAGGGCAGAGAAAAGCCCTGAGAATAACTTGTGGACAGTTGAAGGCTGGGTCAGAAACTTTACAGTGCGGTCTATTTACCTCAGAACTCGGAAGGTGGAGCTGGGAATGAAGTCACCCCCAAGTTGAATGTGTTCCATTTACAAGTCAGATTTTTCATTGTGGGGTTAGTTAAAGTTTTCATTAATGTGATGCACATGGCAGCCATGTTGTATTTTAAGTTTAGGGTAATGCAAGGTTGTCCCACTTCCCAGCTTAGAAATAGGGGGTCAGGGGGGTGTTTACAACTTTGAACTTGGAACTTCCAACCTCCGCGCAAATATGGAATGCACCATGAATCCACTCAGAGTTGACATGGCTGTCATAGAGCTCTGGTGTACTGCAAAATAGTCTTGCATTGCCAGACCTTCCTCTACAGTGCTGCGGAGGAGGGTCTGGCTAGTCCACATCAGCCCCATCTCATGGTGGTTCGTGAATTGGTCACGTTTCCATTTTGTGGTGACCACCACGAAATAAACGAGAAACTCATGTCCCAGTTGACGAATCAATAGATCAAAATTGCTGTGGGACTGGGTTGTCCCCACATGTGATGGGAGAAAAATGCACAGAGCCAAGGTACCGCTGCAAAAAAACAAAACAGAGAAGGAACTTGTTTTAGTGGAACACGTTTACGTTCAAAAGTTGTTTTAGTCGTGTGAGAAAAAACTCAGATTGGACAGATAGTCTCGCTAACGGTCTGTATTTACCATGCAGAGATCTGAGGAGCAATTAACCATAGTCCTTATTCAAACTGTTTACAACTGTTTACTCCACCGGAGTTTAGAATTACAACACAAAGAAAGCCGAAGGTAACGGACATTGGCTGAAAAGACATGTATCCGGTGGAATTTCCGTTGGCATTAGAGCAATCTCTGAAGTGGATCATTGTGGATATACAATAGACTAACTACAAAGTGGATGTGGATGAGGACACAAGTGTGCGGACAGTGGGTGCACACGCAGTTCTGCATGTACCACATGGTGTCTCTAGTGTCTCTACATGAGTTACACACATGTGGACTAGTAATCACACTGACAACCTCCCGACACTAGCAATCTGTGTGTCTTCCTGTAAAGGTGAGCTATACCCATGCATATAGTGATGGAGCTCTTTACACAAGGCTGTCATTCCCCTCCGAGTACACAAGGCTTACTGTGTCAGAACAATATCTCTGAGTGCTTGTTTTGTGACGACGACCGACCTGATACACATGATCGCTTATTTCTTTTGGCAGGCACTTTAAAGTTTAAACAATAGCAAACAAGTCAATAATGCGCCTCACACATATTGACTAGGCATTCAACTGTGGTATAAAGAGAAGCAAACATCCCACTTCATCTTCTGATTTAAGCTTCATCTTCTCCCTATAAACACCAGGGGGGGGCATCTGTCAGACGCCTTTTTACTGTAATTTTCTGCTTAGTAAGCACACTATACTTGAATCACTAAAACTAGTGGCCCAGAGTTAATTCATGTACTATGTAAATGAGGTCCTTCTGCCCCACTGCAGTGTAGCAGTTTATAGCATTTAAGACTTTGATTTGTTCTTGTCTCTGTTCTTTTTTTTTAGCTTGACAGCTCTCTTAATCCATCTTATTTTTCCCATGTATTAATCACCTCAAACCAAATCAGAATGCGTGAAGAAAACCTTTCCTCTCACCTCCTGTGGATTAGCCTCTTTTTTTTCTGCGTCAATCAATGATACAGTGGTCTCTTGCTGCTAGCATTACAGTTCTAATAACATAGTGTTTTTTATTCCATTATTGGTATACCACACCAGTGCAGTAGTAGTGACACAAAATAACCTACAATTAGTTTGAACCCTTGCATTTCACGTGAACTTATTCATATGACAACAGAAAATAGTTAGTTTTATCTGTTTTAATGCCTGCCGTTTTGGTTAATGTAGTTGACACGGCACTTTAGAATATATGACGCACCCATATGAATGTTAGGAATGCTGGGAAAGTCATTTTTTATGTTCACTGGGCTACTGTAGGACCTTTGCTGCTTTTTTAGATCCCGTGCTATTGATTTTAACTTTGTTTTTATGGTGAACTGTGATAAAAAGAAAACACTTAAATATACTTTTAAAGGACACTTCTTCAGAAATGCTGGGAATGGCTGAAGCACCCAGAGAGAGAGACTTTTGAAAATCTCCTGGTGAGCTTCATAAAATGACTTGTATACAACCACCCAGTCTAAAAAGTCTAAAAAGAAAGAGTAAGATTTCTGATAAATCAATCAACTTCATCATAAGATGCATGAAAATAAAAAGCAGATTGAAGGACACAACAGAGAGGAGAACAAGCGTTTTCACATCTAACCCGCTTAGTGTGAACATGGTCTGAATGTCCACCATCATCCCTGGCAACGTAAATAGGCCCACCTACACCTACTAAGCACATGTGCATGTGTGTGAGAGAGTTTCACAACCTGTTAAAATGATGCATAATGAGAAATAAACGTACAGAGCTGTGTGCCAGACCACTACTAAATATTGCTACAATTAGTTTATAATGCAGGCCATAATCCCACAGATGGACGCTTTGCACCATTGACTCCTCACCCAAGCACAGCCACCAAATGTCTCACTGAGAGCCTCTGAGAACTGGTGCTAAATCCCTCAGATGACCTGATTCGGCTGCAGCTCTTCAGGTTGCCAAGTCTTACCTTCTATCTATGCACCAAAACCAAGAGAAATCTTTGTTAGAGCCATATCTGTGAAAGTGATACACATTGATTTATATAGTTATTTATGAAGTGTCATCCTGGTTTTGATTGCAGTTAATTTTTCCAACTCTCACAATTGCAATCAAAATTCTAGACACTCTGCTAATGCACAACCGAGCCAATTTAGCTAACTATATGCAACATCAACCACCAACTAATACACTTCAGTAAAAACCCTTCAAATAAAAGGTCTGTATCACACATGTTTGCCAACATAGAGGATGTTAGAAAAAAGGCCAAAGAACAGGAACTTTACAATGAGTTGTATGAAGTGGAGGGAAACCAAATTGTTCATTGGTTTATCTTTAGTGCCTGGTTCAGATGCAGTTTTTTTAAACATTTGTGCAGTGATTCAAGTAAACAGGCCAACGAAAAAGCCCAGGTATGGAACACTGCTCTACCTGTGCATCACTTTGAATGAGTGATTGACACTCGTTATGCTAATTGGTGTTGAGAGGGTGACTTCTGTGAAGTGTGGAGCAGATGAAATGTGATATTTGGCTGGATTTCTTACCATAAAAGTTCCAAAGGCCTTATTCCAAGTGACGATGAAGTGACGTTGTGTGCAATGTGAGTTTTTTTAAAGCTCTGCAAAGTGTAAATTTTTACTTGTGACCTACACTTATTTTATTTTTACACCTCTAGGTTGGGGCAGATGGGTAATGTTAAACATTTCAGTATCATTAAATCAACTTGTCTTTCTGCTTCACATTAATACATACTGTACATACATGCACGCATTCTTTCATGCGTGTGTTTGGGTTTTTTAGGTGGATGTGACCCATAAGCTGGTCTCATTCCTAGATGTATTAATATGTGCCAGTGTTTATTGCAAAGCAACTTTCCATGTGGTTTCTTGTTTGGTAAAATGTGGCCAATTTGTTCTTTTATATTTTCGGTTCTGTTCATTAATTGGAAGTGGCCCCAAACATATGGTTTATAGTATGTGATTCTAAATGAAGTTCCCTTCAATAAATTGGCTCGGGTCCTGCACACTGACCAGTTGTACTATTGTGGAGAATATTTGGGGCTTTGATGTAAGTTTTTCTGCAACTAATATTAGAAATTGCTAATTTTCTTATGTACATGTAGGCTATCGTGTATGTTGCTTTTACTTCTACTTACTAAATTGCAGTTTCAAGTAGAGCATTCTATTATATTTGCTGTATGGCACAACACTGTCTTATTCAGCATGATGAAATGTTATTGTTGAACTTATTAAACTTTATAAGAGTTGCAGGGAGTATCCTTGGCATCATGGGTTGTCAGTCCCTGCTGCCAAAGATCTTGGTTTTACTTTTTAATTGAGTCCCGGGTTTGGAACCACAGGTCAAATCCGTCATGTTTCTTCCAAGTCAGAGTTATTGCCAAACATCAAACTATACATTTCTTTGAAATCATTGCAAACTGGCTCATCTACCTGGCACGCTATTGGCGGGTTTAACACGATGACGTGATGACCCAGCAGCTTGTTGTTTACATTCAACATAGCAGCCACCGAACCGGATCGTTGGTCTGATTGGTTGAAGGACTTTCCAATTGAGTCATTTGAACTATGCCCCGTGGTCACGCCTCTTGTCCAGAGAAAACACAGAGCAGACTCCCCAGACCAATGCTCAATCTCAAATCTATTGAGCTTGGATTGGTCTGGTGATGGTCTCTCACCAGACCAAGCCTCTCTTTATTTTTACTAACACAACAATACATTACCACAATATCGTCTTCATTCCACTGGCTTTCTATTAAACAGATATGCAATTCTAAGAATGCAGTTATACCTTTAAAACACATTTAGGTTTGGGTCCTACCTGGACAATGGACAAACGTCTACCAGTTTAGACCTTTATAATGCCATTCCTTCCTGTTCAGAATATTTTAGTCAGCTTGCTTCACTGCAGCACTATCTGTCAATTCAATGACAAAGAATGGGAATGACATACTGTACCTGAGCCAGCCAACCCCACGCCAATCATATACTGTCCCATTGTACTGAATACTGTATGTTTTAACTGTTTAAAAGATTGCTTCCTGGCATCATCTTTGATTTTAACATACTTAATGCAAATAATGATATTAAGAATTTGCAGCTGGTTTCATTTGGGGGATTTTTAAAGATAAACAGTTAAGGAGATATTGATATCACACTGCAGAGGATGCCCTATTTTCAGAGGAAGTGTGCTAATTAGGTTGTGGATTCAAGTATTTCTTCAAGCCCATATAATGAGAATGATTTTGTCAAGGCTCTGGCTCAGGTTTGTACCCCAGACTGAATGGAGTCAAGAACATGTATCAGCAGAAGGTCACATATACAAGAAAGAAAGAAAAAAATCAGCTTTAAACAACGAATAGAATATTATATAATTCAAGATGTTATAGTTTAACGTATAGTTTAGTTGTTGTTCTACCGCCCATGGACTTGCAACACTGTTAAATTTCCCCTTTACTTGGATTCTTTTTGGGCATTTCAGCCTTTAATGGGAAGAACAGCTAGATATGAAAGGGGAGAGAGAGAGAGGGGGAAGACATACAGGAAATTGTAACATGTCTGACTCAAACCCTGGACCTTCTGCGTTGAGGCATACGCCTGTTTTTATGTGCGCTCGCTCTATCAACTGTGCTAACCCAGTCACACTTGGATTTTTGAGGTTCACCATGCAAAATGATGTGCATCTATGTTTTAAAAGGCTCCTTTCAAATTCATGTGCTAAAGGGGGAAATGTTTTCCATGTTAAAATTAAATTTGAGTTTATAGTAAAGACCCCCTCCAGAGAAGTTTTTAACCTTGTTAACATGTTCATATGGTGTTTTGTATATGCTACAAGTAATATCATAAGTGGTCGATGCAATGGCGTGTAGCTTTTTTTTTTAAAGCAGTTTAGCTGTTGGGGCTTTTAGCATTAATTTGATAAAGATCTACCCATTTAATGTAAGAATTCTGGGGCACATTTAGGATTGTTACTATACAGCCGGCTTATTCAATGGCGGCCCCAGGGCCGGGTCCGCCCCTGAGGGATTTTGTACAGGCCCGTGGAGTGAAGTGTAGTTATTACATATGGTTCTCATCCATCGCATGACTATAGTTAATTGTACTCTTTCGTACGGTAGGAGCGTAGCGTATGCACCCCTTTCAGCCATGTGGCAAAACGTAGAATACTACCTGTTTCGGCCGGACTATATTTTGGGGAACCACACATGACCTCAAAGCCGCCCATTCGCGCTCTAGTCCGCGCTCTGACTTTCTTTCAAGCCAAGCGCAAATTTTGGCTACAAGAAAAATGTCTCTCACTACCTTAAAAAAAAAAAGAAAAGTTGACTCAGAGAACAGGCATTTCAACAGTGAATGGACAGAGAAATACGCGTTTATTGCCGTGATGCAATCCTGTGTGTTTAATCTGCAACGAGTGCCTTGCCGTGTGCAAAGAGTATAATTTGGAAGGCATTCAAGACAACGCATGCTAACTTTGATGCTACTTCCCTCCGGCTCTGCTGCTCGGGGGGCAGAAGATAACGGGCTTACATCTGTTACGAGCAAAGACGTCCATTTGGTTTCGGCCTGTACAATCAAGAGAGAGCAACTGCGCGTCGTTACGAGTCATGGATATTGGGCAAAAAGAAAGCCGTTTACAGACTCAGAGACAGTCAAGGAGTGTATGCTGGCATCCATTGAGGGGTGGTAACAGAGAGAAACCCAAAAACATTATCGATTTGATCAAGCAAATTCCAATTTCTGACACGTCAAATATGAGGAGAGTCAGTCCCTTGCATCGGACGTTTTCGAGACCTTTTGGACAGCTGAGGAACCGAGGTGATCTTTGGCCGTGGATGAGTCGACTGATAACAGTGATGTTGCACAGCTGTGCCTCTTGTGCGATTTTTTGATGGGGAATGTTTTCGTGAGGACTGCTTGGTCTAATTCCCATGGAGGGGCACACTACCGGGTGAGATTATCTTCACTAAAATTGCTTCATTCTTTGAGGAGAACAACTTGGTATTGGCACGCGTCACATGTTTTATTTTTTAGAAGGAAAAAGCGTGTGTTGTATTAAGTTTCCATTTGCTGCATTTCTATTTTCAACCAGTGGAGACCGGGACAGTTTGATATTTCTGAGGATTATTCCCTCTTTACTTGTAACACTGAAATGTATCTCTTCATTGTCAATTGAGGATATGAGCTGTAATTTTGTACAGTTATGTGCAATTAGTGGAGTTTTTCTGTTATTAATGCATTTCTCTAATTGTCTGTCTCTGATTTTTCAACATTGTATTGTCTTTTGAATGGAAACTGTCATGGACCTTGTGTCTTAGTGTACCACAATATCCATACGTGTTCTGCATTACAAAATAGAATATATTGACTCCTTCAGTATGTTTTTTGTAATTTCTTTTTTGTTACTATATTATCATATTCTCCGGCCCCTTATTTTGCCTCAGTTTCATAACTGGCCCCAATTCAAATTAATTGAATAGCCCTGCATAAGTGTTACTTTTCTGGCTCCATGTACTGTATAATATTGGACATTGTCATATAGTAAATTGGTGTTTGGTATGCATGATTTCCTATTGCACGTGATTGGTTGCTGTCCTAAAGCAACTCCCTATTTAAGATTGCTTTTCATTCTGACAAACTATTTGCCTGAACGTTGCAAATGAATGTATTTTCACTGGATAGACAGTTGGTGTGCAACTTTTTTTTTTCTTCAGAAAAAAGCACTGATAAACCCACTGCACACCATCTGGCCATGGACACCAAACAGCAGACAGACAAGGTAAGCAACTAAGCATTTAGCTAAAGACCCAGATATTGTTTCTCAAGAGTTGATGGTAACCAAAACAGACGTAAAAGGGAATTGAATATTGGTTTTACATTTGTCAGGTGGCCAGAAACATGACCTGTTTGCTTAAAGGACACAAAAACAGATTTAAACCATTCCCTGCACCTCATGGCAGAGCAGTTCCCCTTACTAGTGGAGGAGCAGAAGCTAGGTGCTCTCATGCTAACCCATACACATGCTTGTTTGTGAGTGGAGATGGTTGAAGTGGAAGCAATAGGCTATATTTAGACATACTTTAACAACAACATTGTATGAATGTTTTGGCTTTTTTGGTTGTGAAAACTGGAGGCCATTGTAGCAGAAGTGGATTAAGCTAACTACAACTCCCCCCAATAAAAGAAGATAACTTCAAATGCAATACCTTTCAAGCCTTCAAGAAGGCAAGTGCAGTTTAGTGTCCCAAATTTCCCGTAACGTAACCCCATTTGTACGGGCCCAATCCCCTGACCAATCGGCTATCCTAACCTTAACTGCTCGAGATCAAATGCCTAACCCCAACCAACTGGCAGGTCTGGCCGTGGAATAGCTAAGCTGAAAAGTAACAACGTTTGAAGTACTTACGGAACTTAACTTTAAAATGTGGTAACAATTTTGTCTGGGGCTTACAAACTTGAATCACATTGGTATCCATAAACAGTGCTTTAAATATAATTCAATTCCAATATCTATCAGTCAAATGTGGGACTAACTTGTGATGATAGAGCAAATTATGTTAAGGGGAACATGGAACTTTCTCTAGCCGTTTAATCTAATAGCTTTAGTAGTTCAATGAGGTGCAGATGGTGAGGCAGGCAGCAGCAGGGCTAATGAGGGAATGCAGGGCAACACAGAGGGCACCTGGTGAGGAATGGCTACTACTGAAAAACAACACCAACATTTATGACTTTTTCACATGACATAGCCAACTACTTGGATGGGAATTTGATTCCAGCTTACTTTTTAAGTAGGTGATGCTAGTGGGTTAGAGTTCTCATACAAAATGGAACGATATTCATGTGGGGAGGGAGACCATGGTCAGTGAAAGTTTGAAACAGACTTAGAATTTGTTGTCCCTTGCCATTCCCCTAGCAACAGCCTAGCCTAAGGACTCCCTGGACCAAGTGGCAGACAGCAAACAGTGGACAGCAAACAGCAGAGCAGCGATCCAGGTTGGCAAATGCAAATATCTGTTTCTATTTAATGTAGCAAAAGAGCAATATAGAAAAAAGTAATGCTTCTACACTTCTGCTGGCAAGTGAAGTTATTTGTAAGAGGTCAATAAAGCGACCAACTGATGTTTCATAGGTATAGGTTTGGATTGTATTGTTCTATCTTTCTTCAACTGTCATTCAATGTATGTTTGTTCAATGTAATAATTCCCCCTCACCATACTGGCTGTGTAGTGCTATCTCAAAGGTCAGCTGAAGCTAATACAAGGCTTGATCAGAGTTACGAGTTACTTTTCCCACCTAAAAGTCCAAACCAAGGTTCATATTTTATCTTTGTAACATGTTATACATTTGATCCGGTTAGCTTTGGGTTCACATTGCAATTATGCAAGCACACTAAATAACTATACATGATATACCTACGTTCTGTTGTCATCACCTATGTAAATTGAGTCTCGCTATCTTCTTCTAGTCTGTAGAAATAGCAGTCGGTAGCCTTTGCTCATTAGCGCCACCTTTGTTCAGGAGAAGACTGCAACTAGTGTCATGACCACCATGCGTGAGTATAAAACGTTATGGCGCTCTCATGACGTCACATTTGCGCACACCAGCTCGGCTGTGGCTACTGTAAAACAGCTTCAAGGCTGAATCTCATCCCCCTTATTTGATAACTCCTCGACTCCTCAGCCTTTGGCTGAACCGGATATTGTTCTGTCCCTCCTCAGCAAAAGCCTTCTCAAAGCTCTTATTCCGTCCCCGAGGAGGAATCATAGAGGAGCTATGGGCGAGGATACACGAGAATCAGCTTACGTATTTATGTGACACTTCAGAGCTAAGGACGTCTCATCCCTCTAAAAAACATTTGTACGTTGCCTCGCGCCTCTGATTTCCTGAGGACGGGAGGCGAGCGGAGGAAAGGGGGATGGATTTCAAGGCCTTTGAGACGTAGCTTTGGTCACATTAAGTGGTCACATTTTTAAAGGTCCCAGAACATGCTGCTTTTGGATTCTTTAAAATAGACCTAAGTGGTCCACTAATACTGTATCTCCCAAAATCCAGCCTTGGTGTAGATTTACAGCCACTAGAGCTAGTCCCACAATAAGCTTTCCTTAGTATGTACCATTTCTGAGTCTGTAGTTATTGAGGAGGAGAGGGGAGTGGGGGGGGCAAAGTGGAGGCTGCGGGTGTGGCCTTGACCAACTGCCACTTTGATCGTTTGAAAGCCATGATGTCTCTCTCTCATGGGTGGGCCAAATTCTCTGGGTGGAAAAAGCAGAGAAAAGGGGAGTAAACCATGCTCCTTATGACCTCATAAGGAGCATGATTCCAGACCGGCCCATCTGAGCTTTCATTTTCTCAAAGGCAGAGCAGGATACCCAGGCCTCGGTTACACTTATTGCCATTTCTAGCCACTAGGGGACCATAGGCAGGCTGGGGGAATCCATATTCATTTAAAAAAACGTATAAAGTGAAATTTTCATGACATGGGACCTTTTACAGAGTATATGGACTCTCCATTCATCTGGTGGACACAAACACAACTTCCAAAGAATGTTAATATTGCTTGGCTGTATCTGTAAATTTTTGATACCATGTTTGCCGTACCAACTTCATAAGGTGATACTATATCAATGTTGTTTTTACACCTGTTCTGCTGCCTTTAATGAAGCAGTTTCTTCCTCTGGAAATGCTGCTTATGAACTCACTAACTAAACTAACTTAATGAGTTATTTTTATGAAATGGTTTGGGAAAAACTGGATCCATAAACCAAAATGTTACATTGATTTACACGTTTCTAGACGTTTTGCAAATGTGATCAGTGATTTAAATGAAATAAAAACAATGTAGGCTAGTTTAACTGTCATTGTTTATTTAAAGTTAACTCTGTTGTATTTTGACTAGAATAATTTCCCAAGAAGGCGCCCATGCCTTTGAGAGGGGAATATGCTTTAGTAACTAATGATTAACTGTGCTGTATATGTTTTGTTTTAATTTGCAAATTTGAATTTGAAAAAAACCAAAAAAAAACCCAATGTAGGCTACAGTTTAGAACAAGACATTTGAATGCCGATTTGGCAGTGTCAGAAATAACACCATGTTGATTATGTGTCATTTAAATTATTTATCATTAATGGTCTTATCTGACACTTTTAATTAGTCCTCGGTTTAGAATAAGTGTCTTGTTCCATGTGTTTCCAAACCTCAGTTAGCTAGTTTGTAAGCTCAGTAATCCGAATTAAAGCCTCTAGTGACCATCTGCTGTCTACACTGGCGGCTCCGCGCACTACTTTGTTACAGCATTCACCTCAGCCCGCCCCCTCTGTGTGTGTGTGTGTGTGTGTGTGTGTGCGCGCGCGCGCGCGCCTCTCTCTCTCTCTCTCTCTCTCTCTCTCTCTCTCTCGTGCGCCTACCGGGCGGAGTAATTCGTGTTGGTATCTATTGCGTGCGTGTGTGTGTGTGAGTGCGTGCTGCGGCTGCTGCTTGTCACTCATTGTGCCGTGAACACGGGTAGCGACAAGGACCAAAATTCCGTCCGGTAGCTGTTGTTGTCTCCTGGAAAAGGCTGATACTGTTTCCCACCTCCTCGGTAGAGACCCCTGGCTTGTTTGAAAGTGCGTCTGCTCTTCAAGGAGAATATCTGACACATTGCAATGCTTCAAATAAGGGACCTCATCTGGGGATTGCTATTCATTGGCTGTGCAGGTAAGAAGCTGAGTTGTTTATTATTCATATTAGATTATTCCAAGCCTGTGGGCAAAGCTAAATCTGTGGAGTGACGGCCGAGCTGTTTTGATGCCGGAGCAGCCTCCTCTGGTCCCGCGGCATCCTTGCCTCTGACTCCGGACAGTGGCTCTAGGTCATACAACCACGATTGTACAAAGTTTTTATGTAAGAAGTGAGTGTGTTATATTTCTTTAAGCCGAATAAAGCGTGAAATCCCAACCGGGACGCTTTTTATTTCTAGTTTCGTATCAGGAGACGGTTGCATTTGCATTTTTTTAATATGTACGCGCAATACAGGAGTATGCCATCTCGGGTCCTGTTGGATTACTTTTTCTTAGTTAGGCATACTGTAGGTTTGCTTCATTTTGAGAAACATTACCCACACATGCTGCGTTTTTCTGCGGGTTAGTGAGTTAATTTGTGCGGGGAAAGGTTATGGATGCTGACTGAGATCAGGACAGCAGGGACGCTTTTGTGGTCCCTCATGCCAGCAGATATTGCTTATATACTCTGTCGCTGGCGTTTTCCCTTCCCCGTTTTGTAACCAACTAAACCGCATATGGTCTCATCCAAAAGTCCACCTCGGATTTCTCACTTCTGCTGGGTCAGCCGTGACGCACCGGAGATGCAGTGTCCGGAGCGCTCTTATAGCGGGGTTGCTTTGTTTCAGTCTACTAAAACCAGCTTTATGTTTATCAAGATAAAAATTACAAGGTTGTTTCAAATTCACACGCGCTCAGACTGTATTCGTTGTATGGATTAGATGTGTCTACCATTCCGACTCTATCTAGCCATCATCGGATTTGGCACGAAAACAGTATTTTGCGCGGCTACGTGACAATGTGGGGTTTCAGAGTTTACCATCAGTCTGCCCGTGTAGGTTAACAGCCCTTGGCCTCATTTATGTGACATAACCATTGTTTCTTTTGTTTTTCTGTCTTGTCAAATACGTCATTATTGGAGTTTCCAACTTTATAGCGCAGTGCGTTTTTAGGCGCAAAATGATGTTGACATTCAGGCCAGGCTGATTTCATCGTAGTTTTTTTTTTAAATTTTTATTTGGTTGGTTGGGAGGGAATTCGTCATCCATTGAGGACGACTGAATAGTCATTCAATGTATACAATAGAATCCAATCCCGGAGCTCCCTTGGTTATATAGGGCGGGAGGGGGAGCCATTTCCCCCCTAAACCCCCACTCTCCCGCTTCTTACGTCCTCCTTCCCTCCCTGATCTGCCCCCTCTTTCTATAGACTGCAACTATGTGCTCCAAGTGGAGTTTGAGGACCCCCAGGGGTCCTTGGAGAGAGGAACAATAGTTTGATAATAATTTTTATTTATTAGATGTCCCAATTAGAATGGAGAAGGATAATTTTTCTAACTTCATCTTTATATTTCACCAGTCTCCCTCCATATTCTAAAGGTTTGCAGTGTTCTTTGCGGATTTGCCATCTTTGCCTTTAATTTTTTTTGCTGATTTCAATATTTGAGTTAAAAATGAAATGTGATAATGATATTAGCTGATATTCATTAGATGATAAATGGGCCTGGTATTAGTAAAATAGTCATATACCCTCTGGTGGACTAACTATAGAATATGTTTGTGATAAGCTAAAATTGACCAATTGACCAAATTGACTTGGTATATTGGTAAGGATCTAATGAGTTATTTGGACATAAGTTGCAGATCTGTGACTTGACAGTATTTGCATACCTTTTGCTACACACACAACTAAACCATATGTACCTTAGTACATTCAATAAACCAGTTTAATTTAGATTTCTAGAATACGTTTCTGGTATTTTCAAATGAACGGTTTCTTGGCACCTTTCACACCCAAACACTATGTCAACCTGTCACTGTTGGTTGTGTAGAGGGCGGTATGGTACCAAGACCACTTGGGATGTGTTCATTTTTTTTTTCTATGTGATTCATGATCCTGCCAAAATATTCTGACACCCCCGCAATTCACTGCACCTCATATGGGAGGGAAAGTGAAAGGAACCAAGAGGGAGATAATTAGACAACTGTGGCTCGGCTCTGCTCTTTTGCAATAGAGGAAGAAATTCAAAGAAATTGATCACATTATTTGATAGGCCCAGGGTATATTAAAAGGGTAATGACAGTATCACACAGTTTGAAGGCTGAGAAATTTAATTACATTTATTGATTTCCAGTTCCTGTTTCAGTTCAGTGCTAATTGAATTTTGGAGTCTAGTCACACACCTTATAGAATGAGGAGCCACACCACCTTCCAAGAAATGTATTGAATATTGGCCAGATTAAATAGAGTATGATCTTAGAAGGGGAGACAGACAGTGGCCTTTCTTGTCTTGGTCTGTCTGTAGCCAGATTGATTGAGTCTAGTATGTATTACCAGTTGTGACCTTGTGTTATTGGAGTGATCTACTACATCCATGGTCGTCATTCTTCAACCTGGAAGAGTGTAAGGTGATGGAGGCTAATCAGAGACACAACTATTTGTCACACCTGTTGGGGAGTGAAAATGAGAGTGCCTCCCTTGAGGGATGTGACGTTTTTCCGTTTAAAGTTCTCAGAGGAGATAAACGTGGCGACTGCTAATGCCTGAATGTGATTTTGACCACATGATTTCAGATCTTGGCCCGAGTTAGTGATTTGTTGTTGGCAGGCGTTGAGAGGTTGATCCAGATGTTGAGTGTCATTGTGATACTTTCCAAAGTTTTAGAATCCTTCCTCATTCTAAAGCACTGTGCAGTGTTTCAGTGTCTGACAGTCATTCATAGTCATGTCTCTATTACTCAAACTGGACTTCCTCAATTGTATTTCTTCATTTCATCAGAAAATGAAATGGATCTACCGCCAATCCAGCCCCTGTGTTGTTCAAATGCTTCTTTTGGTCTGAAATGCCCAGTTACTGCTGTGCACCTGCCATTCCATTTATATAGTTTTGTGAAACTTAAGGTAACCGAGTTCAAGTGTGAAGCTAACCATGTGGTTTTGAATCTCAAGACAACATGAATTAAACCGTGACGTTCATTTCATGATCCTGGAGATCTAAAACAATGTTTTCTTGCATAGAGCTGAACTTAAAAAAAAGAGCACATTTAGAGGGAGCGAAAATACACAATTCCTAAATGGCTAACATATGGGAGTTTAACTGCTGTGGTGAGTTCAAAGCCACTATGAAAATAATACAGGCTATTTTTGACTTGGGGGAACTGGAAAAAGCAGCCAAACAAGGGAAAATTATAAGGCGTTTTTAGTCAGCTCTCTGAATAAAACTAGATTCTGGATCTTCAGAACTTTGCGCTGTAGTTGCAGTAAGATCCATGCAGCTTGCATGTGTACATGTAAGTGCCATGGACACGTTTTGTACCAATTTATCACCGCTTATGTTGATCAAATTATCAGCAGTGTAGGCACTACTCTGATCACAGCTGGACCCCCTTTGGGCTCAGCACATATTTATCCATATACTGCATAGCCATAACAACTATTACTACTGTGTAGTTATTCAAAAAGTAACTTGTCAAGTCGTAATTGATTTCCCAGACAGGAGTTTTTCTACTGTGCATTCATTACTTTTTTTCTATATACTTGGCTATTTATTCTACTCAGTCATTTTTGTCTATTTAGAATCTTTAAAATTACATTGAATTTTATAAATGTTTAATACTAACAATTTTGTCATTAGTGAATATTTGCAGTTCTGTGGATAAAACTTCATGCAAAGGTAATAATAAATGATCAAAACATGAGAATAAAACATTAGACGGTGGATTGATACATTACCTATGAATAAATGTCATCTCGGTGTTCTTTTATGCTGACAGTAGTACAAACAGAAGTTCAAAATGACTCGGCTGGCTGTTACATTTCTTCTCTGCTGACTGTTAGATGAGGATGGGCTGTCTTTGCATATTAATCAGTACATGAATAGAGGCCGTGAGTGATTTGCATTGTGTGAGCAATGAAGGCGCCCTATAGAGAATTGAATGTAGGGGAAAAAAAAGGAAAAAACAAAACAGAAGGAGATGGGCTTGTTGTTCAGAATGGGGGCTGCCCCCCTCCCCCGACCCTCCAACGCTTCAATGTTTTTTTTCTCTCTCTCAGCACAGCATTACTTTGCAAAACGCCATAAAATATAGACAGTGTGTATGTAGCTGCAAAATCATTAACCAACACGTTTGTCGGGGAGCATTAAGCTTGTGTTCCTTGAACATTACATTCAATTAAAGTAAAAATGAAAACTATCATTTTCCGTGGGAATGTAAGGTGCATCCCAATGCAGTGTTGCGTACAAAAATTTAAGATTTCCAGCTAGAGCTGGGTGGTATGTAGAAAAATCAAATTTCACGATATTCTTGATCAAATACAGCAATGTCCATATTGCGATGATGTTTTAGGACTAATAGTGCTTTCAAAAACTATTTTCACATTGAGATTATAGATAATCAACAATGTGGATACAATGACTGTGGGTAAAGGCAAATAATAACACAGCTTGTAAGTCTATTACAGTATGTTCAGAAAATGACATGACTTTTCTGTAATCCAGCCTGAAAAATAAGGAAAATACAAGACTTGTGCCTTATTACGATATCCAATTTCTAAGAGGATATCTAGTCATGTACATCGATGAAATATTGCTATATTGCCAAGCCCTACTTCTGGCCTGTATTTGCGGTCTACATACTGTAGTATTAAACATATTTTAAACCATTGAGACTAGACAAATACCACGCTAGTTGCTAATGATCTGTCTGAAAACGATGTGATACAATCCGCTAGGTTGGGTAACCTAAAGACAAAAGAATTTCTCATTAAGGGTTACATGGCCAAAACCAGGGCTCATTCATAATTTACTTTTTAGTCATAGTTAAAGTAACTGAGTATAGTGTCATGGTCAAAGCAAGTATGACTTCAGTATTGAGTGTTTGTAATTGACAAGAAGCACAGTAGAGATGCGGTCTCTAAGGTATCTGCTGGTCTGTTTGTTCAAATTTGCACAACATGTAAAACTGTACTGAAAGCTTGTCTCAGACCCTGCATGTTCTGGTCACATCCCCTAGACTGAACTTGGCTCTTATACTTAATAACTCTTGAGTTGTCCCCAAAGAAGTCCCAGCAGGGTGAACTGATATCAGCTTCTAATGGATTCAGAAAAAAAAAAAAGAAACCTTGCTTGATGTCAATGTGCCCCAATATCACATTAAGCAAGGTGAAACATCTCTGGGAGTGGTTCTGACTCAAAACAGACTCTGAATCTGCTGGTGCCTCAAGGCGTTATAGCCACACTGCTGCTCACGGAGAACATGGTAGGTGACGGTGGATGGACAGTTGTCTGCTGTGCAGCATCTTCAGCAGAGTCCTGTTTCCTAAACTC
This sequence comes from Etheostoma spectabile, assembly GCF_008692095.1. Taxonomy (NCBI): domain Eukaryota; kingdom Metazoa; phylum Chordata; class Actinopteri; order Perciformes; family Percidae; genus Etheostoma; species Etheostoma spectabile. Next base: position 11,872,483 of record NC_045745.1, on the reverse strand, counting down.
ACCACATGCTCTACATCCGCACTGAGGATCTGTGCTACTTTGTCATGCAGGCTGCCGAGCCTGGTGACGGTGCCCAAGGTGACAAAGAAATACTTGACTGTGTAACAGATTCCCAGCATGATGTCCCTGTCCTCCTTGAACTGCCTGGAGAACTACAAGTACCGGTTTTATTTGGAATAGATACTGTTTGTATCGATTTTTCAGTTTTCTGTGTTGTTAGCATGGTGCCCGGTATTATTTATAGCCTGTCACTATTCTAACTTACTTCCCCCAGGACTGGCACTGGTTAGCAGATGGAATTCCTTTCTGGGAAAGTCAAATGCTTTTGAGTTGTCTTTTGATAATACTACTCTAGTCAGAAAATTTAAATATGTTTTACATTTCCTTACTGCACCAGTTTCAAATACAACACAAGACATGCTTTGATATATTTGCTATAATGCCTTAAAATAAAAAAAAACATCAGCTGAAGAACCCTTTTTATATCAGGGATCACACATATGCAGGACAGCACATCATTATTTGCATTCTTAATGATGGAACACTGGCAATCTTTAAGACACAAGTGCAGAAAGTTGGAGGTTTTGCTTGATTGTCCTTTGTTCAACCAAGCCTTTAGTGATGACGAGACAAGATGGCAACACTGTGCTGATGTTTCAACACATGCAATGCTCCTACACTTACTGCATACAACGGTTGGCTGCAGGGGTTATCCTGCAAAGCTAAATGTAAACAGTTAATTGGCTTAGTCTTGTAGTTTTGTAAACAAAAACTATCAGTTAGCAAGAAAGTCTGCACACGGTGGCACATCCTGGCTACTTTGCCTTCGCTACATCGTTCTGGATTGCACATCCGGTGTGTGTGCTAAGTGTCATGCCATACCGACGTGTGAAAAGTGATTATCAGACCTTTCTTGTAGCACTACCACCAGGTCAGAGACCCTTCTGATAAGCATTTTGACCCATGACAAGGTATGTCTACAATTATATAGTCTGCACTTTGCATGTGTGTGTCAGTGTCATCCCTGATACAAAAGGGTACATTAGCTGATGTTTTTTCTATTAAGGCGTGATATTGAACCCATTAAAAGAATGGGTCCAATATCACCTTGAAAGTAAAATTGCGTATTCCTTTGCATTGTAATCCCTGTCACTGCTTATCCCATAGTTTAACTGAAAAATGAGTTGTAATCCCTTTCACTGCTTATCACATAGTTGAACTGAAAATTAAGTAGACAGATGTGACTCAAAGCAATATTGTCACTTATTCTACTGGTGTCAGATTTAAGTTGTTCATTATTCAGCAGGGCTGCATGACAACCATTGACTTTAGTTATCCCTCTGAACCCGAGAGACTCGCCCACGAGCAAAAATAGCACCTCTGAGTCATAGTTTAATCATGTAATAACCATAATAGATAGAAACTCACCAAAAGTTACAGCTAAAAGCTAACGAGTTAGCGGTGACGGAGGTCTCTTCCTGGTCTTTCTAGCATCTACAGGTGATTTTCTATCCAGCCTGGAACTTTCAGCCTTTTTTGGGGTCGTTTGAGCATTAAATCCAAACCGTTACATCCAAGATTTATCCACTTGATGTCCAAAATTCATCGCATTTTGGCTAATTTCTGCCGCTAGCTCCCGCTGCTCCATGTCTGCTCTCTGTTTACGGAAGTTGCATTCCCATATGTGGGAGACAACGTCACTCAAAGGGTATGGAGGCTGAAAGAGGTCAAACCTCCCAGTCAAAGTAGTCTAGTGTGTGATCAAAGATGTTATAGCGGAAAAGATAGATATCTGCTGTTTAAGGAGGAGAATGGCAGTTTTAGATTTTGCATGTATTTGGGCCTTTTTTTGAAGAAATGTAAATAGTTTGTCCTTTATATGAGTTATAATGTTTAATATGATTATTTTTGCATATAGGAAAACTGTTTTAGACACACAAATGCTTGTGTAGGAATGCTGTGGGTGTACTATCAATAAATATGACATTAATATGTTGAATATTGGCATAAGTAAATGTCATGAGGGCAAAATCGTCTGGACTTTCTTTGAAAAAATGTATGTATTTTGTCAATTGTATAAGTTATAATGATTATTTCTTCACAGTGTGACTCCCAAGACATATGACAAGTGTTTTAGAAAGGAAAATGGCTTAGAGAGGTTTTACTGCTCTGTCTGTGATATCAATACATATCTGTGAGATTCATGTTCCGTTTTATTCATTTATTTGTCTTTAAGGTCCTACAACCATTTTTATCATTCAAGTGACCTCACTGCAACCCAAATATTCTAATAACCCAGTTGGTCCTGAAAACAATGATGTTCATATCTTGACTGTAGACAACAGGGTTGATGTTTTACAAGCTTTTTTATAAAATAAATCCAGACGGAAATTAAACTGTAAAAATGGCCTCAGGGTTCAGAGGGTTATGGATGTACAGTATATGTGACTTTATTTGGACTTCATTACCAGTCTTTGGTGTGCATCAGTTCCACTGACTTGCTGCATAACGCAATTATCACGACAGACAGATTGAGTTTTAGCAGTCTAGGCTTCTTTTTGTAATGGTTTTCAATGAGATTGAAACATTTTGCTCGCTGCTTTTGCGTTGCTGACCACCCGTTTGCGTTTGCTGTAATGCCCTGAACACCTAGAGTTGAAAACTTCAACTCGGGGGAAAAAAAACAAACACCTGATGTCATTTAATTTAAGAGCAAAATAACGGTTGGCAGAGGATGGGGGAATTTGGTGGCTGTGTAGCAAGAATAACAAACGCAACTGGTCTGATCACCAACAATTCAGTGCACCTTGTGTTTAGCAACCCTGCAAATGTGTGCATTTTGATTGTGGTCTAAGGCAGTTTGTTCCAGGATTTCAGCATCCAAGCTGATATCGCACCTGCTTTATTTGTCTTCAAGGAGGATAATTTCTTTTCTGAAATCCTGCTTTTCAAACCACCTGGAGAGACAGCTCATTTTGTTGTACACCTGGTGTCTACAGGGATAATTGTTGCTTATTAATGATTGCATGCAGTGATGTTTTTTCACACAATTTATTGTGATTGTGTATTACCTTTTGGGATAGTTTCCTCTTTTTCTTTGTTGCTTGATGCCCGTACTTGAAATATTGACTTATTTCCAGCCTGTTCCATAATGCCACTTCACTAGCCCAGACTTATTTTTTTTAATGTTAGCCTGTGATTGGTTGCTCAGTTAATCTCTCTTTTATCTCTGTTTTTGTTCCGCTTGCAAAATCAATGGGGTAAAGAGAAGCGATGAAGTGCACTCTAAAACAAGCATATGCCAATATATACACACTATATGGATGTTAAGCTAGTAACATGTCAGTTAGGCTCTAGCATGCTCTCCATTAAAATGTGTTTTTCTGCCCTTGCCGCCCCATGGACCGCTGCCAAAGTGTAATGCAAAGCTGGGATAATGCCCATTAGGACCGGTGTCTTATTTTGCACTACATTTTATACTGTAGCAACACTATACTTAGTATATAATTAGGATAGTATAATTATACTAATTCCCATCAAAATGTGTACAAATATATAAACAGTCAACAAGCTTGTTGACTTTAATACTAGCTTGGAGACACCACATGTGTGCTCTCCATTTGCTTGCCAAACACTAATGTTTGGGGATGTGTAGGTGGCCTCACATAGCATTGGTATTTTGTTAGCACATTCTGTATTTTTAGTGCTCTAGCTTATTTACTCGGCATCCTTTCAGTATCACTTGCTGGGAGTTCTTGACACTTACATAGTTTACCTGCATTTGAGGATATGACATAGGATATGACACATACCTTTGGTGTGGGAGGCCTGGGTTCAATTCCCACTGCAATACATCAACCAATGTGTCCCTAAGCAAGACCCTCCAGAGGGGTGAAACCTCTGATATATAGCAATTTTAAGTCATTTTGGATAAAAGCGTCAGCTAAATGACAATTGTAATGTAATTTCATGTTATGAGCACAAAGACACACCAGGCTTCCTATGAGTTTCCAACAATCGGAACTCATTGTCTCACGTTACCTTTTGCTGAGCTGTCATGGAGAGGTAGGGCCATGGTGTATTTGGGCATGTGTTCTTTTTTTCTGTCTCTTAATCCCAGGGAGTGACTCACCATTATGATGTAATGCCTAGCAATAGCAGTTAGCTCATCCCAGGGCCTGCTGTGATTGGCTGGCTTTTTCAGGTGCCAAGCCGCCTCAGCCTTTTGTGTGAAGAACAAAAAAAAACAAAAAAAACAAAACAAGTGTGTCTTCTGGGAGATGGGACCAAGGCGAGATGTGCAGCATGGGCAGTATTCTGTGGACTTGTTTACTCTCTAAATTGGCACAGTTGTCAGTGAGCACATTCTGGAAGCAAGCATCCTCTGTGGCGCCATGGTGCTTTCAGACTATTCCAGCAAAAGTCCAGAATGACTTATTTCATTGCACACTGTTCAAAACCTCAGGTGTCACACACTATAGGCCTAACTGTGTTCCCAAGATGCATAGTCTCACATATTTTGTATCCTCTCTCTATTTTTCCTCTAATCTTGATGAAAATGTCACCACTACAGTGTAAGTAATGTGGAAGCTGAGGTTATAATTCTTATTCAAGTCTTGTGGAGTTCTTTTTAAGGCACCCTTGCTGTGCATTCAAATAGCTGTGTGTGCAGAAACTGCAGACTCAAGACCAACTAGTGAATTCAGCTGGAAAGAAAACATATTAAATAGTATCTGTGAGATTTTTCTTTTGTGGTAAAAATAAAATAATGAGTTTGTGCTTTTGGGTAATGGTCTTTTGACGAAGAACTATTTTCTGAAATGAAGAAATGGCTTTTAACAACTTCTAACAGATGTTACAATTTGGTTTGCTGTTTTAAAGAAGGCAAAGGTGCAGTCTTTAAAAATATAACTGTGGGTGTGTGTTTTAAAACGCATTGTATTCATTTTTCTCTGTGTGTATTGCTGTGAAATGTGCTGTGAGGTAATGCTATGGAAACAAGGAAACGGACGCATCTAAGAGCTGTTTATGTGACAGCCGATGCAGTAAAGGCTCTGTGGGCTGTTTGATCAAACTGGTATGTCAAATATCATCTAATTAACTGGTAATTTCCTGCTCACAATCTAATATGGGAGATGCATAAACAAAGCTTAGCTGCTGCCGCCCATATGGAAATCACATGTGAACATTGGTGAGGTCAGACTGATCAAAATAGATGTGTTGTTGTGTTGGGTAGGTAGCAGGTGGTTGCAGGGCAACACCATTCTAGGTGCTGAGAGGCGGAGGCTGTTGCCATAACTCAAACAAAGTGAACTTGAATACATTTCACACCTGCACAGCTTTAAACTTCAATACTTTTTCAGTAAGAACTGAAATGTGTCTCTAGCATGGAGTATTGAAAAATGTCAAAGATTTAAAATGTACATCCCATGCTTGGTCAGATTCTTAGGCTTGTTTACTGAGAAGAGTCTAATATATTGTAGCGGCAGGGTTGTTGAAATTAATCATTGCATTGCGAAGCGGATGTGGATAATTCTGCATCGATGCAGTGGTGACAGACCATACTTGATTATTGCCTACTGATGTTACTTGTTGTTTTTCAGCTTTTTTTGTTTTTTCCTTTTTGTCTGTGGTGTTCAGACTCTGCGGTGTGTGTGTGTGTGTGTGTGTGTGTGTGTGTGTGTGTGTAAATTTGTGGAGGTGGAGCATTGTAATGCAATGCATCTTGAAATTAAATCGACAGGGTAAGTGAATTGTAAGGCCACTGAAGATATACATTCAGAGAGAGAGAAAGACAGACAGACACATAAAGAGAGAGACAGACAGACGGAAACACAGAGATAGAAAGAGAGAGAGCGAGAGAGAGACAGACACATAGAGAGAGAGATACACAAATAGAGAGAGACAGACACATAGAGAGAGAGATACACACATAGAGAGAGAGATACACACACACACACACACACACACACATAAAGAGAGAGATACACACACATAGAGAGACACACATAGAGAGAGAGATACACACGCACACACACATAAAGAGAGAGATACACACATAGAGAGAGACAGACACACACACACACACACATAGAGAGACACACATAGAGAGAGATACACACATAAAGAGAGACAGACATACACACACACATAGAGTGACACACATAGAGAGAGAGACATACACACACACACACACACACAGACAGATACACACACACACACACACACACACACACACACACAGAGAGACACACACACACACACATAGTGAGACACACATAAATAGAGAGAGAGAGAAAAATACACACATACAGAGAAAGAGATAGTGTGAAATATTGAAGCAAAGGTTTAAAAATGTAATTCTCTAAACTAAGGTAAACACATAATATGTTGTATATAATATTTTTACGTTTCTAAATGATGTCCTAGGATATAGAAAGGAAAAATGTTCCTAATGTAAAACTTAGGACTGCATTAGGTTTTCAGAACTCCACACTCACACATTAAAATCTAATCCACATCATAAGCCACTTCTTAATTGAGTGTATTGTACAGGGCCTCTTGGGTGTCAAATGGTAGGAAGGAATATTAATGTAGAGATCTGTGTGAACGGGTTGATAAACCAAACGAAAGGATTATATACCAATGTTACCACGTTATTATAGATTAATTATTAATTTGTGTGCACAGATTTATATGCTGTGCGCTCAGTTTGGAAATCCAGTTACTCAGAAAAATAAAGTGGGAGAAAAAACATTTGGAGGAGCGCCCAGGCAAGAGGCATTCATGGGAAGGATGAGACTTTCAATTTGGACCTCTGACCTTTTTAAGAACAAAAGGGGTGAGGGGTTAGAGGGTGTCAAACTAATGCAATTTGCTACGTATACCTACTGAACAAAAATAGATGTTTTTCCGCATTGGATCGTATTGCTCACAATGTGCTTACTCATACAAAACAAACAATATACACACACTATAAACTGAAACTACATAGGTTGAGACAATAGTGCAATG
>NC_045745.1:11861277-11865459 GCF_008692095.1 Etheostoma spectabile | reverse complement strand
AGTATGCAGGAGTAAATTATAATTATTATAGTTATTTTAATCATGGAGCATAGTGCAAAGGGTGCTGCAATGAATAATGTTAGGAAATATAATGTGGCATAATTTACTACTTAAATGATGCATAATCTACTACTTAATTGATGCATAATTTGTTACCTAAAAGATGCATAATTTATTATTTAAAAGTGGAATTGTACAATGGCTAACATACTGTGAATAGCTTGTTTTTAGTCTATTAAGTACAACATGTAGAATATATTGGTATTTTTAACCAAACTGTATGCTAGGATTTTGATGCTAATATTTGTATGACCCTCAGTGGGCTCTGGACTATACTATACTATTTGGATACACAGCAAAAGCTTCTTTCATAACATGATAAATATAAATGTAACAGACAAAAGGAGGATTTGAAGGATTTGACATATTTGTCATTTGAATGCTCTTCATCTAAACATTTGAATATGATCACTGCGATTTGACCCGACACAAACCGCTCTACGGGTCTTTTCCATTATGTGTGTATGGTCCGGCTGCTGTGTTTGAAGGGATCAGGAGCAGCCGGTAGTTTATTAGGCTTTCACACCGACGGCCATTGTCGAAGAGCCGCTCCTGAATAAAAGCCCCAGAAGTGGCTCACTCTGAGCCAGGGAGGCAGACAAAGGTCGAGGGTGGCAGAAGGGGCGGAGGATGAGAGGGAGGCGGGACACAATGCAAAGTGTCGTCAAGGAGGAACCACTGGGGCGGCAGGTCACTTCAACCTCTGTATCCATTGTTTCCCTTTCTGTCGCTGGAGCTGCATTTCATGTAATAAAGCTCACTAATACCAGTCGTGTTGAATATGGACAGATGTTTTTTTAGACCTGCATCCTGTGATTTAATTTAAAATGCTCATATTATGCTTTTTCCTTTCCTTTTATTGTGTTATATATCTTTTTTTGTGCATGCTGTTGGTTTACAAAAGTGAAAAGGCCCATAGTCATAGCCCATAGGTTCTTAAATTATACTTTTTTGAAACCAATTTTATGAAATCCATTCTACTGAAACCAAATTCCAAGATTACGGCCCCAAATCTTTTATTTTTAAGTGGCTACTACGTCTCTGTAACATAGAATTTTTCCTGCATGTCTCTACAACGTGTAACGTTAGACAACCAATCACAAACATTATTAGATCTTGGTAGAAACATGCTTATTGGCTCACTGATGCTGATGAGATTTACTCTTTAGGTATTAAAATTGGGTATTGAATGACGAGGCCTTTTTTTGATACTCCGGAGGCAATTAGTTGGTGGCCAAAACTTATTGAATTTGGTACCCAGTCCTAACTATAGATGCAGGCCAGTCATCATATAAAACTAGGAAGTTGGGTAAAATTCCTTTTCCTAGAAATTAAATGCATCTACATGAGTTGAATGAAACCTCAAAAGATAGGAAAAGAGATGACAAGCCCATATCATGTGCACTTTACTTGTTTTCCTTTACAAAATGTCTAAAAATAAGACGAGGCTCTGACGTTCTGCTGGTAAACCGACTGCTGTAAAAGCAAAGTTTGAGCTTGTGAATGGTGGCCTGATTATGTCTCTGGAATGAATAGCCACTCTCCTGACTGACAGCTGTCTCATTTTATCTGTGAGGCGTTTCTGCATAATATGCTGCTCTGCTGCTTTAATACGCCACCGTAACAACAAAGTTCTGAAGCGGTGTAATTATTTAGCACTACAGACAGAAATTATGCCTGCACATGCCAATAGATACCATAAGACTTTTTGTCCTGGTTGGAGGATATAATTTGTTCTGTTGATGATACATGAATGTTGACAGGTGATAAAGAAATGCTCTTGGCACCGTTGTTTGTCTTCCATATTATTTGGCAGCTTGCAGTGTTTTGCTGCATGATTTACAGTAAAATGCTCAAAATGTAAATTAAAAATCCCTGGCGTATGAATTGGTGAATTAGAAATACTGCAAATCTGCAACCTTCACTCGCACGATATCGCTCTCTTTTGAAAAGCATTACCCAGTCAATAAACTCCAAACAAAGCTCTCGGAAGTCTTTTACGTCTTTTTTACATTTAATGCCAGTAGTGTATTCTTTAGAATTAGATCAAATATATATGTTGTGTACTGAAAATGTTTGGCGCCTTCACATGTACATATTAGATGTTCTGACTTTAAATGAGGCTGTTTAACTCCATCCATCTTTTATGACAGATTGGGCGGTAAAGGTCAAATGACGATCATTGCTCAGTCTGAACACCAGAAGGATAAAATATGTTTACATTGCAAAAACCAAGGAAGCTTGTATTGCTGCATATGATTGATACTGGCTCCTGGCTCGCGGTGCAGGCAGACAGATGGGCCGAGCTCAGACGATTCAACACAAGAGGTCGAGGACTCATTCTTTTTACCCGGGCCTTAGGACTGTGCCGCCCCAAAGGCTCAAAGACTTGTAATGTGCTTGGCATGCCTCAGTGGCACTCTCACCTCAGTGGCGCTGCACCTAATGTGTGCAGCAACGGTCTTCTGAATATATACAGTCTTGAGCAGCAGTCTGACATTTGTATCCAATACATAGATTGTAAAAAAAAAATAATCATTGATCTATGGAATCAATGGTTTCAGATTGTGCAGAACGTATTTTTTGACGGAAAAAAAAACAAACCATCTGCAACTGGGGAGAGAGAATTCCTCCTGTTTAGGTGTTTCCTAGAAACAACTATCAATGTCTTGACAGTCCTCTTTTGACGTCTTTCCCAGACAGAATAAAGCATCTTAGGGCATTGCTCATTGTTTAACTTAATTTATATTTTTCATTGTTTCCCTTTGGGGAATCACAGTTAACAATATGTTAGACATCACTACACGCTGGCCTGAAATGCAGACGCACATGCTCAGGACCTATTCATGCATAACTGGAGAGATGTCAGAGTGAGTGGGCTGCCAGTGCTGGACCAGCATTGTTAAGTACCAATGCAGGACGTAGTGTCTTGTTTGTAGTGAGGTTGTACGTAATGGCATGGACCCGACTTAGACATTGGAGACCCAATCCAGGTCCTGTCTCAGGAATCCTGATCTTTTGCTCACTGTTGGACTTAGATTTTTTTAAATTCAGGAATGGGTGATATAATCACACACTAATGGTTGTTGCTCATTACTTGCTTAAAGAAAGTAAGATTTTAACACTGAAGTAATGTTTTTTTCATTCATTTTCTTCCCCATTATTGCCACATTTCTTCACTGTTTCTGGTGTTTACGTAACATACACTGCGTTTGTGTGTGTGTGTGTGTGTGTGTGTGTTTGTGTGTGTGTGTAAAGTACGATGTGATGTCTCAAGAGGTAGCATTAACAGCAAAGCAGGAAAAAGAAAAATATCTCATATGAGGTTCACTATTTAGAAATGTCTCTATTGTGAGGCATGTAAGGCATATCTTCTCTGTTGTGTTCTGGTAACATATTCAGATAGCATGTGCTTGTCTGTATGCTAATATTTAGTGGACCAGCTCTTTGCTAGCTAGAGTTTTTAATAGGTTTTGAGCACGTGTATCTCGGCCAAGTTGGTGGCATCAAGATTGACGGCTTTTTTTTTAAAGCAGTAACTGTGTTCACTGAGTTACTGCTTAGCTCAGACAAAGAGCTAGCCTCATAAAAAAGTCTTCATTTCTATATGAAGTCATCTTTCTGGGCCAGTATGAAAGCAAAAGCTATGCTTTTAAAGATGGTAATGTTTTTTTCTGTCTGACAAACTCTTTGATGTCGACCAAGATACCAAGTGTACTGCAGAGTGACATGAATTCCAATTTAGGTAAGAATGATGTTGTTTTTCAAGTTTTTGTTGAGCTGATCTTTTTTTTCTATCATCCACATTGGGTCAAACTTCATACTATATTACAAAATGACTTAGCACAGCATTTAGTGGGTATATTCACATAGGATGAACCATTTACATTCTAAACTGCTTTGTCCAATGGTTTTTGCACTAAAGATACTATAGAGATAATGAGACAGCATTATCTAATAAACATTTTTGCCATGAAATTACATGAGAGTTAAATGTGTCAGTGACAGAAACCTTTGGACATTAAAGCGCCCATATTCTGCTCATTTTCAGGTTCAGTTGTATTTTGAGGTTTTACCAGAATAGGTTTACATGGTTTAATTTTCAAAAAACACCATATTGTT
>NC_045745.1:11860972-11861267 GCF_008692095.1 Etheostoma spectabile | reverse complement strand
TGTACTGCACATTGCTGCAGATCCTGATGTCACCCGTGTGTGTTTAGGTCACTGTTTTAGGTACAGAGTTAGACATCTCACTTAGCTGGGAGACTTCTTCTAGACGAGGGCCACATGTGGATTACCTGCAGAACAGGGACATGTTTATAGTTCTTTTGTAGATTATAGTGACCTAGTGTGTGTTGTAGAAGTGTTTTGCCATTGAGAACGAGCTAGCGTGCTAGCGCTAGCATGCTACGGTTAGCAACCTCGTCTCGGCTAGTGACGGTGAAAGCCGTGCAGATTTTGAACAGCT
>NC_045745.1:11834119-11860962 GCF_008692095.1 Etheostoma spectabile | reverse complement strand
CTGAAGGCAGAGGACATTCAGAAACCTATCTCATTTGAAACAGCATGGATAGTTTTTTTTTTCTCCCAAGTTTTTATGCGTGTGGAAGCACCAGAGACACAAAACATGATTTAAAAGAAAAGTGAAAAGTGAAAAGTGTTTTTTGTTATTTTGTTTTTTTAATATAAATAATATGGGCACTTCAATTATCCTACAGCCTTTTGTCCAAGAGGAACCTCAAGATCTGTACAACTGTAGCCATAATACAGTAGCAAAGCTCTATTTTGTGATGCTTTCATAATATTGTTCAAATGAGCTTTGTAGCTTCTAGGGTTATAATTCTTTTTAGAGAATTATCACATTTTTCTTTGAATAAGACACCCTTACTGCCTTGATAATTTCTCTGCACACTTATTTGTGTAAATTGTTAGTTTTATTTTGGAATAACGACGATTTATCTCAGTTGCTGCTATCATTAGTCAGAATCACTGACTATTGAGCCATAGGTAGATCACTTATCAGTGTCTGACCCGCTGTCAGCGTGAAAGAGCAACTCAAAATGCCACAACATGCTCCCATTTTCCACTGTGCCACTGTCTCTGAAATCCCTTTCTCTCCATCTCAAAGAAAGCATACTCTGTTATAGCCCGCTATCACAGTGAAAGCCCACTGTTGTTTTTGACTGCGGTTTCATTCAGCTCCACTGCGCTTTGGAGCCGGCCAAGCAGATCACTTAGTTAGCCACCCTGTGCCATAGACACCTCCTGGGTTTTTGTCAACTGCCACTTCTTTTGACGCAAACCTAAAGGAGCGGAGCAGACGGGGAAGTCTCAAATCTTCATTAATCGCTATATCAGAGTTTCAGGGCAACGTCTCGCTGATATGACTCTTTGCTCCCTGTCAGTAGGTAAAGAGAACAGTAATTTCTCTGGGAAGTAGAGTATACAAAATGAGGGAACAATGAAAATGAGGCGATTGAGGAAACAAATGAGCCCGGCGAGAATGGCCTGGTTGTTAGTCCTGAGGTGCATGACACTGGGATTGGACACTATGTTAGGGGACATGGCCAGCTTCCCAAGGACAGAGCCTTTTTACCGAAGCATTTGCTCATTAGAGAGCACATCTCGCATTGTTTATAGATTTTTTAATGAGCCTTTCCGCAACCACGGGGGGAAAAAAAACAAAGATGAGAAAATATGGAGCTTGCATTCAGAAATATAACAGGTCCAATCGCCTATAGGACAGGAAGAGAAAGGGCTTAACATCCTGCATCCTCGCTAATTTTTCTTTTCTGAACAGTACGTGCTCCTTTTGCATTTGCGGATGAGATATAGCACCTCCACCCCCATCACACTGCTTTATTCTCCCATGTTTTTACCCTTCTGTCTCTCTCTTTCTCATTACTGCTATTGCAGAGAACAATCTCAGGGCACCATTTTGCTGAGGACATTGAGGAGCTTAATTAGATCATTCACGGAAATGGCTCTTGTTACTAGCCCAATGGCTTTAGTGCCTCCGGAGAGGACCTTAAATGCCAACTCCGTCTTGCAAATAAACGCCTCAAACTGTACAGAATTTAAAATACCTGTAAGGTCAATAAGGGAGGACCCCAGAAACCCTCCTGCATCCATTTATACAATTTGCACCTGCTTTGAAGGACTCAGAGTGGCAGTCTCTTAGCACTTTTGTGGTAGAAGAAAGAGGAAAATGGCTGACTCATGAATGCCCCCATCCATCTTTTTTTAAATCCCTGCTGTGTTCATGAGTTGCTCATACATGAATTCACTACTAATAGAGCGTGGGGTTGAAAAAATGAGGTTCAGTGGTAAGGAAAGGTGTTTACTTTAATGAAATACCCAGAGAAATACAATAAAGTTACTGAACTTGTGTTTTATTTTTAATGGCATGCTTTTTATGTTTTTCTTTAATAGAATATTTCTTACATCGTTTCATAATATTTAAATATTCAAAGTTATTGTTGTTCTTGAGCCACAAAAATTGTGGTTAGCAACCTTATAATAATACATTTTTCAAATTGATGGCCAGAAAGGAACAAAATGACATTGTGCTAAACAACAAAGTGCTTTTGCTGGAGTGCTTTCTGGCTTCAGAATGATTGTTAGCAGGATTCTTGGTAAGACACTCAAACTAAATGAACTCAATCCAATAATGTGATTTTAAATTACAGAGCTCATAACTCGGTATGCATTGATTGAACAGAGGTTTAGGTCAGTCTCCAGTGATGGGAACATGATAACAAAAACTCAATAACAGCGATGTCATCCTTTAGGGAAGGTGCAATTATGTAATTCTTTTCATCCCATCTTCACAATTTCAGTGACATCTGAACTCGCATTAGCGAGGCGGGCCCCAGAAAATGGATACATGGGAGCACTATAGAGTGCTCGGACTGAAATGAGGAAAATCAAGTTTGGAGGCTTGGGCTGTTTGCAGTGCTTCCTGTAACACTATCCTGTTTGTGGAATGGGGGGTATTCCTGAAATGACATTCAGTTTCTGGGCAACAGAGCAGCAGCTGTGCATATCTCTGTATCCGGGGGGGGGATGCGGTGTGATAAAAGCCCATTGATGCAGCTGTGTTTGAACAGGGAGATTGCAGTTCGATCAGTGGCTCGAGGGATTCTCCATCCAACAGAGTGAAGGGAAAGAACTTTATAAGATTACCGCGGCATCAAAAAAAATGGAGGCACAGGTTAAAATATTGTAGGACACAAGAATGGATGACAGTTTTATGTAGCGTTTACGCTGCGGCCTAAAAAACAAAACAAACAACATTGGATAGCATCATGGGATGTCTGTTCAGTGCAAGGCCAAAGTGGTTGGCATGGTAATTTTGAGAAATGGAAGGTTACTCATTAAGTATGCATTCATACAATACAAAGCAGTGTTTCTGCACTTTGCCAATAGTTCATTTAATTTAAAATGCATAATTGGATATTCTGTAAATGTGTAAAAAAAAAAAAAAAAAAAGTATATCCTTGACTTTGAAATGGTGTAACATAGGGAGAAATCACTATTCATGGCTTAAAGGGTAACTACTGTTTTTTTTCTTCTTTTTTTTACCTGGACCCTATTTTCCTATGTTTTTTTTTTTGTGTCTAAATCAATGAAGGGAACAACAGTCTTTGACTTTGGTCCAGTATTAAGAGAGATCGCTGCAGCTGGCAGCGGAAAAACAAGTTACAATGTAAGTTAATAGGGAGATTGTCCAGCTTGTATTTACCTTTACAAAAGTGCTCATTTTGCCACTGACAGGCTCTGATTAATATTATTAATAAAGTGTCCGACAACATTATGGAAAGGATTTCTAAGGAGGTCGACCTTTCTTTTAAAGAGTAAGATCCTTTTTTTAAACGCAAAAACATCTGCAAAATTGTGTTCGCAAAAAACCCACAAGACTTGATGCAAATAAACCGTTATTTTAGCATCGTAAAATACACTTCATTCAGCAAACAAAATAAAACTATGAAAAGCCGTTTTGGGTCGTCTTTCCACTTTCCAACCATCGCAACTCTAGTAAGGGTTGAAATAAACATAGTGAAAATATGTTGGCTGCTAGGTTTAGCGCTAGCGACTTGAGAGCTGTTTCTGGTTAAGACACATATAATATTAATCTGAGCCTGTCAGCGGCAAAATGAGCACTTTTGTGAAGGTAAATACAAGCTAGACGATTGCCCTATTAACTTACACTGTAGCTTGTTTTGCAAGATGGCTGCCGACTGCATCTTAATACTAGACCAATGTCAAAGATTGTTGTTCCTATCAGTCACTTAGACACAAAAGCATAGGAATATAGGTTGAAAAAAATATTTATTCAATTTTGTTTATAGTATCAAATCATAACTTATCGCACTCACTTTACAGATAGAGTAGCACACTCTATAATAAACCACATAATAACCACATTCTATAATTTAAAAAGACCCAACAATTCCAGTAATTCCCCCAAGAGCAAGCATATACTGAGAAGGTCGCGATGAAAAACTTGTTTTAGGAAGAAATCTCGGACAGACCCAGGATCTTGGTAGGCTGACGGTGCCTGTTGGGGGTGTGATGAACAGTGGCAATAATAGTCACAATAACTTTAATGGAACTATGACCCATAATAGTAGTTGTAGTAGTTCATTGCAGTGCAGGGCGTTACAGGACGTAGCAGAGCGTAGCAGGGCGCGGAGCAGGACCATCAGGATAGCTGCAACCATGATTTAGGTGCCACCCTAATCCACAGAAACATGCTGGGCCAAAAAAAAACAACACATAAGGACTCTGAGGAATAAGCTCCCTAGAGCTAAGTTAGTAACAAGAATTTCTGGAACAAGGATTAGAAGGTAACCTTTGTTGGAATATGAAACCACAAACACGGAGCAACACATTTGTGGCTAATTCAATTTATTTCATATTTAGATTTATTTAGATCATTGAGATTAATAGCCAAATCCAACCTATTTTAAAGCACTGATTCAGTGTATCTCCTATGGAAAACAATTAACATCTAGTTGGCCTACCACCACCATGGGAGTGCATCACGAAGTGATAAGGACTGTGATGTTTGCAGGAAACGTATAACAGAGGACATTTTGGCACTCTAACTGCTGAAGCAGAGACAAGAGTGGAGGTGGAGTATAACGGAGCCTCTTTAATGTGTGGCCTCATTAATCACTGTCCTCTGGCACGCCATGGGTGTAGGGGGTCCTTTGTCTGTTTGGAGCATTCTGTGTTGGATTTGATGCCGTGCTCAGATGCTGTAGCCTGCATCCCAGTTGGTGTCCAGGAAAGATGGCTGACTAAGAAAGCTACATGACATTTGTTCTATTTTTGGCCTGACTGTACGAATTATCATCAAAGTCTAGATTAGGACTTCATTAACCTACATGGATTGGACTTTTTCTGAATACGACATGCTGCCGTCTTTGTGTTTCACCATTGTCTGAACGGAGAGGCACATTGTCTTAGAGATTTATATTTCAGGGTGGAGAGATTTGTTTTCCATTGTTCCACGTTCATTTAGACCACTGACAAGTTTCTCAGCCAGTCATTTCTCTAGCAGAATTTTTCATAGTGAAAAGAACTTGATTATCATTTTATGAGGCAACACTGTCTTTTTGAGATAAATTTAATGAGAGAGAGAGAGAGAAACTGCAGCCGACACACCATTTGTATTACAAATGAAATGTGGTTTCTTTGCAGACTTCACAAAGTTTAGAGATGTATGAAGATAATTTCTCAGCTAGGCTTCAAAGCTCTTAATTCGTTACAGATGCTCTTCTTTAGCTTATATGTAGATGGCCTCAGAAAATACTGACTGTCTTAAGAAGCACATGTCACTGCTGATTTATTGGCAGCCTAATCTGCTTATTAGAGTCATCTGTAAAGATGAGCAGTAGGGCCGCGGCAACAGAGTGTAAACCTCCACAAGCATGTAAGACAATTGATCTTCCACTGTGATGAAATTGGTACATTCATGGGCCAGACCTACACAAAGTTGTAAATGAGGCAAATCTGTTTTTAATATTAAAACTTTTTTCTGAGACTGACATTTGTCAAAGTATCTGCCAATTTTATGCTAAATGTTCTGTGTGTGTGTGTGTGTGTGTGTGTGTGTGTGTGTGTGTGTGTGTGTGTGTGTGTGTGTGTGTGTGTGTGTGTGATATGGCATCTGTGAACAACTGTAACCCTAACCCTTTACTAGTAAGCCTACGGAACCCAAGATAAACGGCAGAGACGGATAATATCCCAGGCTTGCCATTTCTAATTACAATTATTAGTTACAGCAATAAATAATCTTAAACTTAAATGAAAAAGAAGACACAGCTTTTATCCTGCATCAGAATCATAGATATTATTCTGATATTTACACATGCTCACTTGTCTTGAATGAAAGCATTGTTTTTTTTGATCATGCAAAACCAAACATGCAAGAATTAAATCCCCCTTTTCATTATTGTGGATAGAGTTCCACTTGGCCAGCCATCCCAAAACACGTATTTATGAACTTAAATATTCAATGGAAAATAATAATGGCACAATGTGGTGTCAACATAAAAGACAGCGCTTTCAAGCTGTAGAGCGGAATTCATTTGGCCGCAAAAACAAAATACTTTTGCCCGTGAGTGATATAATACAAATAAGTACAAACCACAATCTTTATCCCAAACTGAACTAGACGTTTTCGCTGCATGATTCCTACTTTTTCTGGCTAAACTCCACAACATGGCCCCTGAAAGGACCGTCATCTGGCGGTGCCTGGAGTCGGCTCGAGTCACCTATTGGCGGCTAAACAACTGCCGCTGGTAACAGGTGTCCCAGCGGCTAAATACAACCAGCAGCTGCCACTCTGATTTTATTGTTCTATGGCACTATAAACTGTTCAGCTCTTAGTTTAAAATACTTCTATTTATTTCTTATTATTTATCTAATATGGTCTATTGGTGAAGTAGCTTTGAGTGGGGGATACATTTTGTCCCTACCAGGGATAAAAATAATTTAGCAGAGGTAAGGATATCGACCTGAAAGGGGGAAATCCCACGCATCCCCCTCGTAAAATAGCACCGTATGTAATATTTTAAGGCAGCAATCGGTAATTGGTATCGATCAACAATCCTATTAACCCCCTGTAGTAATGTGCTGGTCAATTTGAGGCCATAATTATAGACCAAATCTTCCTGTGTGTGATTGCCTGCATTGAAATAGCCTTCGGGAGCTTTGATTATACTCGATGAACAGAGAAAATCTGTTGATTTTGATAATCACACCACTATTGTGGTAGCAGAACGTTTTTCAGCTCAGCTCCAATAATGTGAGGATTTACTTTCTGTTGAGTGAAATGTACTGTATGCTGTGATGCTCAGCATACTTTGGCCCTTCAGACAAAGAAATGTGTCTGTAGCACATATCCTCTTCTTTTACATTTGGTGCGATGCATCAGTAAGCTTTGTAAAGTAAAAAGAAAGAAGAACTGCACAAGGGGAACAAATTTTCATCTGTCTTCAGGATCCTTCCACATAGCTAGATTTCACGGTGCTCTAAGGGGATTTGAGACTTCTTCTAGATTTCATTTCACCTTTCAGATGAGCCATGTGCTGCCTGTCACCGGTTCTGTCAAGAGAGCATTAGTCAAACTACGATCAGGGATCCAGCACTTCACCTGTACTGTCTTTGACAATGGGGAATGTTTTTGGTCCAAGTCGGCGCTTTTGATTTCAAAGGGTTTCTGCCAGCTGGGAAAATCTTGGTGGGCAAAGTTAATGAGCAACACTCTTCCCTCTCTTCCTTTACAACCACTGTCAACAGAAGACTGGTGTGAATGTGTGGAATTGTTTGAATGTGACTGAAAATATTGCTGAATTTTGTTCATGGAGTCCAATAGGCTTTTCCTAGATTAATACTTTACTGTATAGGTTACAATAAAAACCGAAAGCTGCATTCTGGCCACTCGAGGGCCAGTAAGCCATATGTCATATTATGACCTTCTCAAGTTAGTTCCATTATGGCTCTGTTTCTGACTCCTTGAGTCATCTAAATGTTGCAGGTGGTGAATAGTGGTTTTTATCAGTTTTTCTTCCATAAAGCAGCTGGAGACAAGTAAATCTTTTGGGCCCATAAAATCCTAACAATGAACAAAAAGAGGCTAACAGCGCTGTTGGGATGACGAAAACTGACAGCTTGTGTTTATCACAAGCAACGCTTTAGCCATTTGATCAATAGAACATATTGATTAGCGGAGCATAAAAGATTGCTTCTGTGAACAACTGTAACCCTAACCCTTGTCTAGTCAGCTCACTGAACCCTCAACAGACACAAGGCAAACAGCAGAGATACATAATATACCAGGCTTGCATTTCTAATGTTGGTTACAGGAATGAATAATCTTGGGCAATGAAAGAGAAGACACTGCTTTGATCTTGCATCAGAATCACACAGACATTATTATAATATTTACAGATGCTTACATGTATTGAATGAAAGCATTGTTTGCGAGATGACAAAATGATTAATGATTAGACTTTGGGAGGCAACTGCACAGATTATTCTGTTGCCGGTAATCAGAGCCCATAAACAAAAATCCCAATTAGAGATGTGAAATAACAGAAATGGAATGGGGGGGGGGGAGTGCAGGGAATGATGGTGTGGGCGGGCTGACTCCTATAGGACCTGCTGGGCTCCAGAGACACTAGATGTGACAGTGTCTGGACTGCGTCTGGAATATAATTTAATTCTGATGAATTATTAACCATGGAGAAAATGTCATAAATAATGAGGACCAACAACTGGTTTGTCCTGAAAACAGAGCTGAGCCGTGCTGAGCCATGCTGAGCAAAGACCGCTGCTCTCTCATAACTGCTGGTGGTGGCAGGAGGCAAGGCGCCAGACCGATATATGATGTGATCCCAGAAGTCCCTCAGCAGACAGGGTGAAATAACAGAAATCCCTGGAGTGGTGCTAAAGGGGTAGCGGCGGTGAGGTGGGGCTTTATTGTTTGTGTGTATGCGCGTGCGAAGGCGGGGCTCCAAGGGATTGGGGCCGCCATGTCTTCTGCTTGGCTTCACCTGAGACAATGAGTTAGCTGGGCAGATTAGTGCCAAAGGGGGGGGCTAAGGGTAATTCTGAGCCAAGATGACTGAAAACTGTGCAAACAAAATCATGCACGCAAGATGTCCACATTGTAAATCTTCCACATATTGTGCATTCGTAAGCTGCATTCATCGATATTTGGTCACTAGGGAGCAGGAAAACACCAAAACAAGCTAACGTACCAAGTGGTTTTCACACATCCAGCAGACACAAAGCATCAACACAAAGTTATCATTCATATAAAGTCAACCCCCTGACATTAATATCCCTGCAACTGGCACAGTGTTGCTTTTCTCAACCAGCTAGTCACTAGGGGTGGGGGAAAAAATCGATACAGCATAGTATCGCGATATTTCCCGTGGCGATACTGTATCGATACACAAACGCCAAGTATCGATTTTTTATTATTTAAACTGCACATGAGAATTTAACTTTTTGGTAGTAGAATAATCAAATCAGTTGCTTCTTCAGTCCACCAGATGGCGCTGTTTGTTTTCTGGTGAGGTCAGCGGGGTGACTGTCAGCGTGCAGGAGGATGTAGATAAAATAAACATGTCAGCGTTAGAGAGAGAAATCAGAAATGCACCGTCTGCATTTAAATCAAGTGTTTGGAACTTTTTCGGATTTTTTAACAAGGAGGGGACAACTGAGATGGATATGAGACATGCGATTTGCAAGGAGTGTCGTATGCAAATAAAATACTCAGGGAATACCACCAACATGAGGGCTCATCTTACACGCCACCATCCAGAGTTAGCGTTAGCCGAGGACGGTAAAGCTAATGCTAAACCAGCTCCGCCGAAAAACCAACCAACACTGGACACACTTAGCTTGACAAAGCTACCTCCAAATTCAGAACGAGCGAAGAAAATAACTCAAACCATCGCCTGCTTCATGTGCAAAGACCTGCGTCCATACAACGTTGTGGAAAATGAGGGATTTTGTCAACAAAACACTGGAACCAAGGTACGTAACTCTGTCGCGCCGCTTTTTCACGGATACAGCCGTACCCAAGGTCTACAGAGAAGTTAAACTCAAAGTTCAGGAAAGTTTAAAAACAGCAGAAAAGTGTTGCATTGACTTGTGATGCATCCACCTTAATTAAATGCAAACAGTCAGTTTGCCAGTTGTATAACATTTATAACACATTCATGAAAGTGTTTGTTGTTAGTCAGCTTGACAGTCACATTTTACAGCAATAAAATCCATGTGAGATGACAAACAGATGTTGACGATATTTTCCTTTGGGACAAAATAATGAAGTGGAAAAAGATAGAGTACAAATATATCGCAGAATATCGCAATATGTTAAAATCGCCATCATTCTACGGACCCAAGTATCGTGATAATATCGTATCGTGGTGCCTCTGGTGATTCCCACCCCTACTAGTCACTAACTTTGTCTGTTTTGTGCTAAATCGGTGAATCACCAGACGCCTCCCAATACGATATACTCGCAATACTCACGACACAATTTCCCCAAAAGGAACCTTTGTCAACATCCGTTTCATCTAAAAAGAAACATTTCTCTTTTTGTTCATATCAATTCAATTTTTTTGCTGCAAAATTGGATTTTCAAGCAGACGAAGTGACCAACACATATGTAATAAAAGATCGATACTTGGAGCCTGTGTATCGATACAGTATTGCCACTGAAAATATTGCGATACTATTTCCCTCACCCTTAGTGGACAGTGGGTTTGTCTGAGCTTTTTAGCTGAAAGGCATTTAGAGAGCTGTTTAGACTCACCCACACGGCAAAAGCCAAAACAATTGGCTAAAAGAAGCTTAACAAGTGCAATAGAGCTGCATTAAGTCACTTTCTACCACATTTTCTCGATAAGCTGTTCGAAAGCCGCAGTATGCATTGATTTGAATTAATTTTTCTCAGATTGTACATTTCAAGGTGTCAAAAAGCTGCTGAATACTTTTTAACATTTATATTAAACAGGCCTTTTTCTGGTGGTGAGGGCAGCTCAGAATATTCGTCCAGTGACATAAATTGGATCTAGCAAGCCATTAAATCTAGAAAATACAGGCTGTTGTGCTGATAATGATACTTTCATAATTACATTTTACCCAAATGTTCACTCTGTATTCAGAACTGAAAGGTTTCAAAGGACCGAGGTTCTTGTTTGAAGTCCATCCACGACAAACGGAGAAACTTGAAAGCTAGTCAAACATTTTCCCATTTAAGCTTCAATATGACAAATGAAATAAATTAATTTTCTACTGCCACTGAAATGAAAAGTATCCGTATGAGTAGTGACTTAAGGTCCGTTGTCTGTACGGTTTACTGTCATTTCCGACACGAAAGTTTAACAACATCCAATCTACTTTCATTCTTTCTTACCCTCTCCACTCTAATCATCCCTCGCTCCCTCTTTCCCTCTGCATGGTTCCCTCTGGCCATGGCCCGTCATGGTTCCTCCATGCTTCATTTCTTCATTAGAGGTTCTGAGCGTTTTGCAGAATAGATTTCTACTATCAGGGATCCCATGCTGGTCAGGAAGGATGGACAGTCTAGACACTTTGGGAAAAGTCTGACAATTCACCTTCACACTGTGGACGGCAACTGCTGTGAGGGTGAGGCATCCATCTGTATTGGTAGCAATGGAAGCACAGCCGCCAGTTATGTGTGTCCTTTGGGATGATGAGGCATCCATCTCTGTCAGATTCTGACTGATCATTCTTGATGGACATAGAGGTTACTGGAGTTTTACCTATTATGTCTGGACAGGTTGAGCCAATTAGCATGAAGCTATTGTTGTTTTGGTAAAAACTGAAGCTGTTGAAGCAGACTTTAATAAAGTGCATTTCACAACGCTATTTTGAAATGTAAGATCTAAGGACTACAAAAACCGTTACACATCTACCTTGTAGTTCTTTAAAGTATGTAATATATATGTAAAGTGCACTCAAGACACTGGAATATTGTTGTAAAGTAGATTGAGTCCTCAGTAGTTCATGGAAAGGTTGGATCAGCCATGTGGGATATCTCTGGCCTTATCTTATCTTTTTAACCTGTGGAGAATGTGCAAGCCTTCATTATCTTGCACACTGTCCTTCTCATTAAAATAAAACCTTCCCAATGCTTCCATTATGCCAAGACAGATCTCAAAAAGAAACTAAGGAAAACCTTGCACCTAAATATTATTACTTACTTGAATTTAAGGCTAAAAGACTTATTCAACATGTATTTTCTGCAACTGGTTTCCATGTATCGGAAGTCATAAGAACCATAGTCATTATAGCCAGTAGTACTATGTATCAGATAGATAGATAGATAGATAGATAGATAGATAGATAGATAGATAGATTTTGCATACATGTTCTGCTTGTAACGTTATTGATTTTATCAGTGCTCTTGCGATGGTTGTACCACTGTTAATCCACACAACAAGCTTGATAAGACTGGGCGTGGTACTCGTTCCCCAAGAGCTCCCACACCTCCACAGAGATCGGAAACCAGAGCTGATGTGTGAACTCAAAGAAATATCATACTCAACAAGTTGCATGACTAAGCTTGCACAGGTTCTGTTTTTTTAGATTACAAGACAGTCGAATACATCGACCCAAATAAATGGTCAGCCACGCAAGCAGGGCAAGAGGCACAGTCAGATGAACAGGCAGTGCCGTGCAGATTGGCCAAACTTATTTGGAAGAAAAATAATATTACCCAGCCTTGTCATACTCATAGCAATGTTGCCACGTTGCCAGCTCTCAGCAGTTATGAGTCAAGTCTTTTTTAAACCAACAAATGTAAACATTTTGAGGATAAGAGGTGTAAAACTGGATTAGTGTAGAAGGAAAGCCCAAACAAAGAAAGAAAAATGTGTGTGTGTGTGTGTGTGTGTGTGTGTGTGGAAAATCACATTCTTTTTCATAATGTTAAACTGGTGGAGGGTTTTATCGGAACAGATAAGCCATCCTTACTTATGGAAAAGTCAAAACTCCACACCTCTCCAAGCTCTGAAATGGCAAACCATGAAAACTTTCCTCCTTTTTTCCTCTCCTCATTGCATACTAAAGCCCTCATGTTGCTTGCAGCTCTGACGAAGAAATTACTACTTTTGCTCCACTGGTGTCACATTGCTTTGCTTCCCTTGGTAGCTCTGGATCCTTATGACTATTTACATCATGGGTTTTCTTTTTGTATGATCAGATGGATGTGGCGTTGCCAAGTTTTTGGGAGTCCCCTGGCAGATGTGCTTCCACAGTGGTTGTCATTATCTACTGCTAAAAGAGGCATTATTTAGGCTAACCCCTCATGCTCTTCATGTAAACAAAATGCACAGCAGCACTTACCAAACCCATCAATACAACCCTGTTTCCTTCTTCTTGAGTGAGGTTGGCTATTTCGGGGCCTAAGACAGTGCCTCGTGTGTATCATCACACTAGTTTACAGTAATTGAGAACAGTAATTGTTCTCCTAACATATCCTCTTTTTTTGCACAAGCAGACTATGTGAACAAACTGTCCGAGCTGGTGACATAGTCCAGTAAACCTAAAATGGATAACGGTTGTACCTTGTTTCCATTAAAAATAAATTTAGAGGGAAGACAAGCAGATGTGCTGCCCATTTTCTTATAAGACTTGAGTGAAAGTATGGGATTGCTGGCACCTTCTATCCGACAGATAGTCTTTCTAAAAAAATGTCTTATGTTCCACACAGCTGAATTCATTTATGAGAAAGCTGCTTTTGCACCTCTGCAGATACATAAAAAAACATACAAATGGTCACTGATTCAAACAGGATCCCAGCCAAATGCTGCGTTGCTTCTACTGTGACACTGCACTCAGTCAAACATTAGGGATCCTTTAAGAAAAAGCCCAAATTGCCTTTGGACCCTGTCGATGCAGCAGAGATACCAGCATGAAAGTATGTTTGTGTAGGACCTCAATAAGCACCCACAGCTGGTATTGAAAAAATAACACTTGTGAAATTTGCCAGCTCCGTTTGCACAACTGTCAGAAGTTGTAACAAGAGATGAGTTTCAGTTGGTGGTCCTTGCCATAAGGATATAGGAATGAGGGGTATGCTCTGGGAGCGTGGACTTAGTGTAGATATGTCAGTTGTAGTGGCAGGAGTTCAATTTCACTGTGGAATGCATTGTTGGTATGTTTATGCTGTCGTTAGGGCCAACAAACCTACCCATGCACCCCTGTGTAGTTCCAAGTGCTGTCCACAGCTCGCGTCACAATGTAGTCTTAAAAATCAGTTTTGTTTCAGAGCTTATCTTAGAGCCCTAATGCAGACTGCTTGCTTTTCCATGATAATTAGTAGTGTGCATTGAGCTTAAACTATGTTTGAGATCATGTGGATGGTACAACAGTTGTATTTAAACACTACAAAAGTACTGTCCCAGTACATTTTTATCAGAAGAGAAATCTAAGATGGTAACAAGAAACACAATTTGATATGGATCCCCCTGGGTCTGAAAATAAAGTTTATTAATGACATTCTACATGGCTCTAAAGCAAGTGGGTGTGTGTTTGTGTTTGAGTTCTGCCTCTCACATCTGAAGAGCCCCCCTTAGTAGAGAACTATATTATACTGTTAGTGAACAGCGGTACAGTTGTAGTGTTGAGAACAAATGGTTTAAGTCAGTTGCTGTGGAAAAAAAGCCCTACTGAGTATCCCCTTGTGGGTCCAGATAAATGGACTTGTCTCCGTGCAGCTGCTGTCTATTGTCTGACTAGACCATGCCTGGAATTCCAACCCTGATGATGTATACTTTGGTCTTGACCTGTTTGTTCGGCGCACGTTCAGATGTAGTCTTGAACCTGCCCTACTATCAGATCTGTTTTTATGCCCTTTGTCCTGCTTTGTTTTGAATTGTGTTGAAAAGTTTGTATTTTACATCTTTAAACTTCAATGCATCTGTAGTCAAAAGTCTTCGTTAATTAGCTGGATGTTGGAAGAGTTTAATAGACTTACTGCAGATCTGCATTAAAGGGGGATAGATAATTCAAAGCATATATCTCCGCTTCAAAGCTCCTGTTTGATTCTGCCCAATTTTAGGGTTGTAAATGATCGTTTTTCATGCATGAATTGAAATGCTGCCCTCCAGTGAATTTATGCTTTAGCCATTAATTGCCGTTGCCTTCAATGAACCTAATTTATCAAATATAATATAAAATAGTCTTGGAAACTACCTGAGAACACATGGAGTATAAACATAGACAACAGGTTTTTATTTTTTTATTTTTTTAAAACCCGCATTCATCCAATGCAATAGTGAGTTCCAAGTCTCGTAACTCACTATGCCATTCCCAGCATTTTTCACTGTTGCTTTAGCAAGAAAGTTAACTCTTTCTATTTCAAATTCCTATATAGAAATGTACGCTCTGGGTGCCCAGATAGCTCAGTTGGTAGAGCGGGCGTGCATTTATAGAGGTTTATTCCTCAACTCTGACCTGTGGCCTTTTTCTGCATGTCATTCCCCTTTATTGTCTTCCGCTGTCCTGTCAGAAAATGCCCCAAAAGCATCTGTAAAAAAAGAAGAAAAAAAAAAAGAAAGAAAGGTGCATCAACTTCTCTCTCGGAAAGCAAATGTGTGCAAATCAACTTGAACTGTTATGGCTGCCTATTTAGACTTCACTATTAGTCTCAGCTCTACAGTAGGTGTTTGCCTGAATTATGACTGCACTTAAGCCATGTTAGTGATCTCCTGATGTAGTGAAAATGCAAGGAGATTTCTTCTTTTGCTTTATGGCAATGATGGCTTTATTAGAACTATATTGAAACTTGTTGCGCTACATGTGTGCAAAATCATTGATGTAAACACAGAACATGAACAAAACAAAGAGAGATCAATGAGGGTCATTGTTCCTGTTGCCTGCTGATAGGGCTGGAAAAGCCTGCACTGCACCAAGTTTTTTCATGAAGAATTGATGTTTTTCACATCTGCTCATCAACGCTATCGACACGTCTATTTTCAGAAGTGTTCTTTTCTCAAGAAACATGGTAAATGCTTGAATAATTCATGCAGAAGGGCCTGTCGGTCCTGTTTTAATTATGACTCGCATTCACTTGTCAGGCAGGCACTCGGAGGACTCAGTGAGTGCCTTTAAATGCAAGGCAATATTCTTGATTTGTTCTACAGTATATACATTTCAATTACTATTTGACTTCCATTCCATTCAGCATATATACTTCATATGACATAATCCAAAATTTGACTTTATAGCTACAATTTTGCAAGCAGATATCTGTAACCATAGTTAAGCATGGCATGCATATCACTGTAAGATACTTTTTTAGCATAAGACCCTCATTGGTTGATGCTGTTTCATTGCAACTTTAGAAAGCAGAGCTGAGACTATTAAATTGATGGAAATTATCCAGATTGCCAAATCCCACTTGACAAAAGGCACAGATACATACCAACCTTTGAATTATTAGATATCCAGGGGAGATACGCCTGGGCTGTTGGGCTAATCTGGAATTGCAGGCCTGGAATTGGCATGGAGTTCTATGTTTGTCCACCCAAATGTGAATGGCGAGGCAACATAGCCTGAATATCAAACTGAATTGCCATTTTGTTTTCACTTCATTATTCAGTCCGACATTGTGTTCCTGTTCGCCCTATTTTGCCCCAACCAGTCAGTAGGAAGTACTTCCCCTTATGTCATTTTCAGTCCACACAAAGTTGTGCATGAGGTTGCTAGGAGCAGCGGGCACATCAGTCCAACACATTTGTTGCATTTCTGTAAGTTTTTATTTTTGCCGGTCGGCTTTCATCAACTTGTACAGCAGCGTCAATATCATCAATAAGCACAACACAAGACGTATTTAATCCACTGAAAAAAATATGTTGGCAGTCAACAGTCGTTCAGAGGTCTGGAATCAGGCTAGAGGCTACATAGCTTTTTAAAAGACATTAACGGGTAGAAGTCATAGCGTATGCATGCTCTCTGGCTATCAGGGCAACATCTCTTGAGTCATAAAAATGAGAATCTGTTTTGAATTAATCATGCAACTTGTTTAAAATATGTGGGTTGAGTAAGGTAAGATTGTATACAGGTACCTATCTCTGGAATGTTCCATGACTCACCCCCCAGTCATACCAGGACAGGGATCCTTCTCTGCCAAGAGAACTTGGTCTACTCCAACTCTGATACAATGAGGTGGTGAAGGCTGGCTGGCTCCGACTTTTCAAGGCCATTATCACGACCATTGCAGCATCACTAACTTCATCCACACTTCATTCCCCTAAGTGTGATTGATGGGTATGTCCTGCCTGGCCTAGCACCGTGTCATGGCATACAGCCGAGGGCAAGGACTCCTGTTCGAAGAACAGAGGGGCGGAAGGGGGTAGAGGATTTGAACTTTATCGGTGCCACTGCAAATCAGTGTGACCAGAGTTTACACTTTCACAAGGTATATAAGAGCAAAGTCGTCACCCTTGACAACATGATGCCTTGCCAGCCAGGCTATAATAGCTCAGGGACACTGGGATAGTGGCAGCACACCTCTGCCAAGTAAACAGAGGTATTGACAAACGGTTATAGTCATATAATATTCACAAACTTCACAAACAGACTTCAAATTTAAAGTGAGAGCTGTATTTGCAGTTTCCTTTATATTCAGAAGAATTTATATATTGTCATTAAAATGCGTGTGGGGATGTGTTTGGACCAACTAGTATGTGCAGAACCTTTCAGGGCAAATGGTTAGAAAAAAGACACCATCCAAATCCAGTGGTATGAAGTATTCAAGAAAGTACTTAAGTACAGTGTTAAGATACTTCTAATTTAGTATATTTTATGGAAATTGTATGCTCCACTGGGCATATTGTACATTTTATTGCAGTCCATTGATTTTATTTACACTTAATATGTACTATGACTACATTTTTGCTGAATAAATGCCTTACAGACCTATGTTCACCTAGGTGTTACCAATTATTTTGTCTGATAACACTTATTTTTAGGACTCTGAAAGCGTTTACAAAGGGTGCTTTATTGACATTTCCCCTACTACCACTGGCATCATGTAACCAACATAACGGCCTGAGCAGAGGTCTAATTGCAAGAGTCATTGAAAACACCTGTGCAAGTTTTACTAAGAGATTGTACATACATTAGCTCAGTGATCAAACCATGCTTCCATTTAAAATCAACATTAAAATGCAGTAACGTTAATTATTTTAATTATTTTGATACTGATACCTATGCACTTGAATAAGATTTAAATGCGTGACTTACTCTTAAACGAGTATTTTTGCATAGAGGTACTGCTACTCTTAATTACTGTAAATAAAGGATCTGAATACTTCTTCCACCACTGCCGCCATCTGTCTTCTGAGGATCAAACACTCACCCCCTGTAGGCTTGAAAGAGGCTCTAAGAGGTTTGTTGTTTCCCAGCTTGAATTCACTTAAGCACAACTGCTTCCAATGGTGAGACCAAAAGAATCAACACAATCTGTCAGAACATTCTCCAACCCCTTCTGAAACACTTATTCACCGTCCATCTCATTGCTCAAATATACTGATTCATGCAGTTGATAACCGAATTGAATATGATGCAATGGCAGTAGCCACACTGGTTTGAAAACCCATTACTGTAATTTACATCTATCACAAACTCAGGGGAGTGAAGAGCCTCCATTTGGCTGTTGGGTGTCGACACAATAATATTCAATCTTCATAGTGTCAATACTTTCAAGGATTAACTACAGTATGATCGTTGCCTTGGCGACCTGCGTTTAGCTCCTGAAAGTCTGGCTCCAGCATCCATTCAAACATTCTCCAAGGTTGCGTTCTGCAGGAACTGACTGCAAACCTTGATTACACACCAACTCTCTGGGAGGCACACTTTACATGCATGGCCTGTGGAAACAGTGCCAGAACAGTATGTTCCCTGCCCTTCATGGACGAGGTCACCTGAGAGCACAACGCACAACACAAATACGGGCCATTACAACTTATCAGCACCTATTTCACTCTGATATTGTGTTTACTGCACTATACCGGATCTTAGCCAAAGTACCTCGTCTGTATTTAACATAATTTTCTCTTAAATTTTACCATGCATGGCACTGTGAAGCATTTTAAAAATGTTTAATTTCATGTTGTTGATAGCAGCAATGCCGTGTAACCTTTTAACCTTGTTTAAAGTTTGGGGTGTTCAATTTCAATAAGCTCAGCACGAGAGGTTAAGACCAGCAGCAGCAATTGAAAACACATTTCAGGGTCACGCTCTGTATAGATCTGAGGAGTAATTCTAGCCAGCTGAGATGACACAAAACAGTAGTCAATAGTAGTTATAATAGTTATTACCCTCCTAGTGGGGAGTTCATTGCTGCAGAAGAAAAAGGAGGAAAATGACAGACACCCAATCCTTGCCCACCACTATGACTGGGTATAGAACTACAGCACTTTTTATTACTTACTATACTGACTAATCAGAGTCAACAATGGCAAGTTTTGATCTTTAGAAATTTGCCCTGAATGCTTGGTCAGAGGATTGTTTGCTTCTTCTTTCATCAGATATATCACTTTGTTGTTTGTGTACAGCGTGGTTAAAAATAAATGAAAATGGGATGAAACATTGTAGAGAAACACCGTCACCAGGTTTACCTGTAACTTAAAGGGATAATTCCGACAATTTTGGTCACAACCATTTCTATTGGTTAGATTACTCGCTAAAGTTAATTGCTG
Organism: Etheostoma spectabile; assembly: GCF_008692095.1. Classification (NCBI taxonomy): domain Eukaryota; kingdom Metazoa; phylum Chordata; class Actinopteri; order Perciformes; family Percidae; genus Etheostoma; species Etheostoma spectabile. Next base: position 11,841,722 of record NC_045745.1, on the reverse strand, counting down.
ATGTCATGGAACACAGCAACATTGAAAAAAATAAAATAAAAGCACAGGGTCAGGCAGGTTGTTTGAGACAGATCATTTAAACTGCTTTATTTTGAGATAAAACTGAAAGTGAGCTCCACAGAAATATTTGCAATAATCCCTCATTGCACAGGAAAACAGGAAGTCAGTCTGTAAAGTGTGAAGGATGTTTACAACAGGCACTTTGGACAAACATTTAACTGTTTTCCTTAGTTTTATCTTTTTAATATACTTAGGGGTTTGTGTGAAATGTGTCTGAGATGGACAATGGAGCGGGAGATTGGTCGAAGAATCGGCGCAGCGGGTGCGGTATTACATTCAATTTATCGCCGTTGTGATGAAAAGAGAGCTGAGCCAGAAGGCTTCCTACCCTCATCTATGGTCATGAAAGCTGGGTCATGACCGAAAGAACAAGATCCCGAAATGGGTTTCCTCAGGAAGGTGGCTGATGTCTCCCTTAGAGATAGGGTGAAAAGCACAGTCCTCCTTTAGGAACTCGGAGTAGAGCCGCTGCTCATTTGCGTCAAAAGGAGCCAGTTGAGGTGTTTTGGGCATCTGGTAAGGATGCCCCCTGGGCGCCTCCCTAGGGAGGTGTTCCAGGGACGTCCAGCTGGGAGGAGGCCTCGGGGAAGACCCAGGACTAGGTGGAGGGATGATATCTCCAACCTGGCCTTAGAACACCTTGGAGCTGGTTAATGTAGCTTGGGAAAGGGAAGTTTGGGGTCCCCTGCTGGAGCTGCTGCCCCCGCAACCCGACAACGGATAGGCGGACAAAGATGGATGGTTTGGGAGAAATGCTATGATTGCTAAACAAAGCCAAACTCTCATGGGGTTTTCCCAAAAATACTACATGCAAGGTTCATTTCATCTAATATCTTTTACCTTTTTTGTATCTCTATCCAAGAAACATCAGTGGTGTCTAGTGGCTTTGTGTATGCTCTCACATAAAATAACATTCAGAAATCTCTTGGGTTGCCTGAAGGTAATTATTCCATTGATGTTTTAACGAAGATCAATAAAACAAAAAAATTGGAATAAACAAACACGATCTACTGTCTGCCTTACCAAGTCATATTCATTGTATGTTTGGTCCAGCTCTGAGCACATGATCTCTGGAGAGAGGGATTACACGAGTGCTAAACTGCAGATATTTTTTTCCATCTTCCATGGCTCTAGTTAATCAGGAAAGTGTTCTGCCAAGGGGCTGAACTGGCCCCTTGTCAATTTGCAGCTATCGTTTTGCTAAGACAGGTCAAAACAGCACCAACTCGGTTGCCATCAACAGCAGATATCGACCTTTTAATGGGAAAAGTTTTCACAAGTTGATGAGATGCTGAGCAAACAAAATGCAACCAGGGAAGAACTGAGGTTACAGAGGCAATATAGCAACCCTTTTGCCTTTTAAATTTATTTAATGAGTGCCATAATCATAAAACTGTATCATTATTTTCATATTGTCTTTGTGCCTGTCTTTTATGAGAACATTCTGGGGAGGGGACTGTTTAGCTCGTGGAAATCTCCCCAAACCTTGGAAATGAACATCTTTTAAGATTGTAAAGACAATAACATTGGCTTGTGAATTACTTAAATCAGAAATAGTAAAAGTACTGCAACTATGGGATTCCGGGATTTTAATGTGCGGGGAATTTTTTCATTGTGGTTAATTTATAAGAAGGCGTATTACGGCAATAGCAGAAAAAAATAATAATTATGGATCCTGAGGATGGGGGGTAATATTCCGAGAATAAAGTCATAAATATACAAGAGAAAATCTTTGAGATTAAAGTTGTGCAATTTTACGAGAAACAAAGTTGGAAAGACTTTTTTTCAACACATTACCTCAGATGCTGCAGCTTGCTGTGTATTTTGTCTGCCGTGGAGGACCTAATCAACTTGTACTTCTCAATTGAATTTATCAACAACAAAATACTCCTGATTAAAAGTCTAAAGTTGAAATTTAAATTAAAAATAGTTAACATCTGAAGTGCGAGACAACAACTTTCCCTCAGAGGAAGTCTTGACAGGGAGTGCGCCTCTGTGATTAAAGGGGTAGAAAGTGGAAGGGGTTGAACCCTCGTGCCTAAGTGCGCCATGAACGCCTGGCCTTAAAATTACCAAATGTTTGACTAACACACTCCTGACGCACTTGCAGGGCATACTGTACGTACCTGATCCGGCTGCATTGCTGTTTAATAGTGAAAAAACTCTTGTTGTCCCCCCCATTTTGGCATCAGAGATTGCTTGTGAAATCTGCAGGCAATTCTAATTTGTGGTACAGCAGGACACAATCTCAAATAGGTGATTCCAAAATGACTTGGTGTAAGTTAAACTGTTACTAAAAGTTAACAACTTTTGTTTACAGTACTCACTTCTGATTAACTCTGGTTCACTTTTCTCAATGGATGGGCTACAGTTGTCAGACCGTATCAAAAGCCCCATTACATTTGCTCTTTAACAAGGGTCCATTTATCTCATTAATAGTCCATTGTTTCTTTTTAGTATGGCTTTAAGCTAGAGGCCAAGCTGTCAGCTATGCCCTACTTCCATTATTGTTTAGTGACCAGTGGTGTGGAGCACAGTCAAAGTCATAATGCAAACCTATTAGCGTTTATTTCGCTAATCCATTAGCGCCTGTTGGATGTGTGGATGAGATTTAAGATGAAAAACACAGCCAGTACGCTTTGTGTGAGTCATTACCTCCATCTTTTTAAGGATTTCTATGCTTTGTGCTACAGTAACTTGGGTGGAGTTTCTGTTGTAAAATGCATTGAAACAGAAATCTGGGTCTAACTTTCAATTATATCCTCACTTAGTAAGTCAAACTCAACAAATTCAGGCAGCATAGGGTTAGAGAAACCAGAAGGTACTTTGAATTTTAAACCATCTAATCAAAAACAACACATACAGTAATGGAACATTATGTAAGCTAATAACAGATACTGCACCCAAATAACAGATTGAACATCATAACCTGCTGGTCATAAATGGGCGTCTGCTCTAAAACATCATCCTGCACATACAACTGCAAACCCATTTCAGTAGCACAAGAGGCTTCTAAGCCGCGTAGTGTGACAGCTCATTGCAAATGTTAAATCAAATGGTGCGTGTTTTCGTTGGCACCGCCTGCCTCAGAGCTTCTGGCTCTATTGACAATCCAGTAGTGTGTTTCAGATTTACTGGTCTGTGTCCAGCCAGCCCTTTTTATTTACAGTATGTTGGATTGTGGGATCTGAGGCGAGGAACATCTGTGAGCAATTTAGACTAAGGGGGTTGAGGACAGGACCTCATCACAAGTGCTGCTGATTTCAGGCTGCTTTTCTACTCTAGCCCACTTTTGTCTCTGTGATGAGTGTGCTAAGAGCTAGCAATAATTAAAGTTTTGACTGCTACCAATAACAGGACATAGACCGGGGTTGGATGTAGGTTAGTTGTCTGTCAGAGGTGCCACAAATACTAAGGAAGCTAGAGCTAATAACAGAACGTAGGCTACATCTTTCTTGTTTTGACAAACTCCTAAACTTAAGACACTGGCACACCAGGGAGGTTGTATGCAGGTGAGTGTCCATCACTCTAGTTTTTGCGATGTGTTCCCCACGTCACCAATTGTCAGCATGTCTAATCAGCGTTGGAGCTGTCGAGATGAATTACTCTGATTGGCTGTTCAGCTTAAGCAAATTAGTGCATTCGAAGAAAAAGGGAAGTGGGGAGAGCAAGCAAAAGTCTTAAGTCACATAGTAGGCACTTCTCATATTATCTTCATCTAATAAATTTTATACACAATAAGGCTGTCAAAACGCAATGAATAAATTGCAAAGGTACCGTGATACAAAGATCTACCTACACATTCCTAATTAAACAAAACTTAATTGAAAGACTGTAGATCTTTCTCCTTCTGCACTGTGGTTGGTGCTAGACTGAGCGCAGAACGTAGGCGCTGGTCGACTGTAGTCTTTGAGGTGTGTTCAAGTGCAACTATTTAGCAAAGGCGATGTCTCTAATGTGCACTCTGCCTAATGTGTCAGCACCTTTTCTGTTTACTGGCACATGAGACACAAAGGCAACAAATACACATATGAGAAGCTGAACATGTTAGACCTTTGATATTTTTGCTTCACAATATATTAGCTACAACAAAATGCCAAAATAGTAATTAAAATGTAGTATTAAATAGTATTATTCTTTAAGGCAAGTTTCAAAACATTCATGTACCAAGACAAAACCCCACCACAGGCAGAAGTAACATGTGGTGTCCCTCTCCAATCATTGCCAATATGCATCTTTGCTGAGTTTCGGAAGAGTTTTCGAGGTTTGTGTGAGCTGTCAAAGCTCTGCAGACTGGCAGGAGGCTCTATCTGTTCACCGGCCAGCTGGAAAGGAAGAAAGCAAGGTTGTGATTAAGTCTTTCTATGAGGTAGAAGGCATAAGATAGTTTAGACATGATAAGCCAAGGGACCCAAGCGCCGTTGTGTACCAGATGGATAGAGATATTGCTAGAGGCTTTAGGCAGCGTGGAAAGATGAAGGGATTATAGGAGCCAATCTTTCTGTCAATAAGCGTTTCGGAGGCTAGAAGACTCAGGCATTCAGAAGCAATTCATTTTTAATTTTCACTTGGAAAATATCTGTCAAATTTCTTCCTGATAGTTTGTATCATATTGTCTCAAAATGTACAGATGTTTATATCACTGTCACAGTTTACAAGGTGGGCCAGCTCGTTTTTACACCTGTTGTGAGCTACCTGTGGGAGAAAATTACAAGTCACAAAAAACTGATGGAGAAATAGTTGGGCCAATCACAAACAAAATGTCCCTGCTTCCAAATGGACAAAGCACTGCCCCAACTTGCATGTGTTGCTTATTTTGTTTCTCTGATTGGATCAGGTCAAGTTTCATTGGTCTGATTGGCTGTAGTTCTGTAGTGTCGAGGCATTTGGGTCTGACCCGAAATTGAAAATGAACAGAGGTTCCAGACTAAAACATTTGCCAATGAGACTACGTATGCCAGGCTAACTTATACTGGAAGGCACAAGGGAATATTGGCAAATAGAGAAGTAAATCTTTGATTACCACAGGATTAAAACAAAAAACTTTTATTTTTCCATCACTGCACTTCTGAAATGATCCTTATTGAAGGTTGTAGCAAGCTGTTTGTCACAGTGAAAACAGTTGTAACAAAGCCCACTGACTGTGTACCTTTAGAGCGACATGCCATTAAGTGTGACGGGTGTATTGGAAATGATATTAAATCAGGGTTTGGAAGCCATCACTCACTGGTTCCTGACAGGTTACTGATGAGAATCACAACTATTTCCTGTCTTCTTCCCATGGGGATATGTTTCTTTGGACTGGAGGGCTTAGAGTGATTGTGAAGGTGGCATTGACAAAGAGCATTCCTGTTTGCTCAAGTGGTGAGGTAGCACCTCCACTTTGTTATTTAGCTTGTGTTGTTCTTAGCTGTCATGTGAAAGTCCGCTGAGTTTAAGGCCACTTTTATCAAACAGGAAAAACACTGGTGTCTTTTTGCACTCTAAATATTCACCACATCTGAATTCAGCGCTGTTTATTTTCTAACTTTGTTCATTTCCTGAACATCCTGAAACTTCCATAACAAAGCCATTACAAGAGTGTCCGCTAACATTAAAAACATCCTGGGTTCTGTACTGCTACATCAATGTTTGTGAAAACTGCTGCAGAATGTACATTTTTAGAACTTGATTTGACTCATATCTTATATGTATGTAACACGATACAAACACAATGTTTATACTTTATGTATTAAAGAAAAGAGAACTGAAAACTAAAGCTTTTAAGCATGGCACACTAGTATCTAAGGTGGTGTTATGGATTACTAGGTATTTAAAACAATGCGTTTTGGTAAGTGTTTTAGATTTGTACTATAACTAGTCTTCCCCATATAACGAGTTTATTTTTAAGGGTTTTTATAAATTGTCCATCACGTTTCCAGGGTCACATTTTAAAACTACTTGTTTTGTTAGTCCCAAACCCAAAAATATTCAACATATCAAATATATAAAACAGGAAGAAGTGCCACATACTGACGTTAGAGATGGTGTCCACACAGAGACCATTTGGCACAATTCTCTGACAATCAACTCAACAATTAATGGACCATGTCGTGTGTTATCTTACGTGTGTGGACACGTTATGCTGCGTACCTTTTCCCCAGTTTGTCCTGGTACACAGTGAGATGTATTCTCTTCACTTTAATTCCTCTGATGCTGAATATTTTAGCAGATTTTTGTTTCCACTGGCCAGCAGTCCCATTATTCATTGCTTTCAATACGCTGCATGCCTCCCCTGATTCAGTCATATCAGGACTTTGAAGGCATACTGCTGAAATGATGGCCCAGTGGCGATGCTCAGTCCTCAGCACATCCAATTGCAAGAGAAATGTGGGCTGTTCTCAGAGTGTTACAACACAAAGACATGGTATCCTGTCTATGGAGTGGAACGATAATGGGAAATATAATAACTAGTTCATTGCAAGGACTTTGGATGTCTTCACCATCTTTAACTGAAGTAGGGTAGAATCTGGGGTGGCAGTAGCTCAGTCCGTAGGGAGTTGGGTTCAAGTTGGGTCGTTTTAATTTGGAAAATTGCAAATCTACCATTAGTACATTTCTGAGAACCATCATATCTGAATCTGTATCTTGACATTTTCTGATACATGTCCTGATGCAAAAGATAAGTTCACCCTTTGGCTCTTCAGATCATTTATGGAAGGACACAAGGGTAATTGTCCCTGTAAAAGCCACTAATGATGCTACAATTGGATTTGCAGGCATACAGGACAAAAGACAGAGGTAGCGATAATAAAGGTTTCAATTAGGCATCTGGCAGTCCGGGTTGTAATGATATTGCCTAGGTATGAGTTGATTATGCCGTCGTACTGATCCAAATAATTGCATTTTAATGAGTTCTTGAGACTGGAAAGTGATTTAACAATCAAAATACACATGAATTGTAATGGACATCCCCTCCAAAAGAGCAGCGCATGCCAGGTTTGTTAGTTCAAATGGTCATCACGAGAACTCCGAAATAGACACTCACAAGTTATTTAAGGATATCTAAGTGTCTGATATCTGTGATGTCTGATTATGATTTTATTTTTGTGTCTGAACTGTGTTGAGTGTGCTGCATTAATTATACTTGGGCTGTTCGATTATGGAAACCATCATAATCTCAATTAATTTGATCAGCATTGAAGTCACGTTTACCACGACTACTCAATGACTTTTGGAAAGATGTTGCATTTATTGAACTTAAAACAGTTAAAGGTCTCATGGCATGAACATTTCACTTCATCAGGTTTTTTAACCATAATATGAGTTACCCTAGCCTGCCTACGGTCCCCCAGTTGCTAGAAATGGTGATGGGTGTAAACAAAGCCCTGGGTATTCTGCTCTGCCTTTGAGAAAATGAAAGCTCAGACGGGCCAATCTGGAACCTTGCCCCTTAAGAGGTCATAGGGGGCAAGGTTACCTCCCCGTTCTCTGCTTTGCCCCGCCCACAGAATTTGGGCCACCCATGAGAGGGAGAGAGAGAGACATCATGGCTTTCAAATGA
>NC_045745.1:11829096-11834109 GCF_008692095.1 Etheostoma spectabile | reverse complement strand
AGTTGGTCAAGGCCACACCCCCAGCCTCCACCAAAATTCTGATAATTGCACAGCCCTAATTTCTACCAAGTATATACGTAGGTGTGTGTCAGAGACCTGCTAGCTATCCAGTGAGGATGCAATATTTCACATTGACTTTTTAAAAGGGCTTAGATATGTAATAATTGGTTATAAAAAAAAGAAAGAAATGCACTAATTTCCCAGAAGCATCAGCCCTAGCTTGTTTGATCAGCACACAGCATGGTTGTTTGACAGACTCCACTGTCCCCTCCTGAGTTAGAGCAGCAAGCTCATTAGATGAAAAGTTGATGGACAGATTTTGCAACTGTTTAGATAATTACATCTCTAATTTAAGCATTGAAAATCATTCTCGCTGTATTAAAACTGAGCATTAGATTTGATTGAACGAGAAACATTAATGAAAGAGAATTGCTGAACAAATTAATTTCATATATTCCTTCATGTATTTCTGCACACTGCCCTGCAATTATACATGACAGTTCTGTATAACCTGCACAGCAACAGGACTAGTTGTATTGTGTTGGCATAATACTAGTATTTAGTAATTTAACATTTATTCATGCGTCAACAATTGAAGCAAATAACCTTGTTTCTGGCCAACACTGAACACAAACTGCAAGTGGCAGTGGAGCATGTTATATACAGTAAGTGGAAGCACTAAGACATGTAAATGAAGTGTAACAGGAAGTAGCAGGGGATTCGTGTTAAACTCTGGCATGCTCCTCTAACTGAAGGTACTTAATAAACAGCATTTAAAATGTGTCAATTCACCATCAAGACACATCAATATTTAATGATATGAAATGTGCTGTCTACTTTGCACTTCTTTCATAAGATCTTTTTGCTCTCCCTCCCTTCAAACTCTCAGATGTCGGACTTATGGGCTTCTTTTCAGGCCATGTAATGACTGAGACATGAAGACACAAATCAGCCTCACTTTATGGCTGCTTGCTTGCTTCTACCACAGTCTGGCCTGTTATTAGGCCAGAGAGTGATGTGACTTTTCTCTGACGTCCTATTGATTTGCAAGCCTCTACTATTTGGGCTGAATAATGTCAGTTTTGAACAACATACCATGTCCTTTCAATGCCCCTGTAGCACAAGTTAATCACAGGTTGAATTGTGACTTGCTAGCCTTGAGCATATTCACAACTTTAAGTTGGTTTAAGTGTGATAACAGTATTTATAGCAAACAGAGATGCAGTATACTGCTACTTACGGTTTGCTTGTCCTTGTTGGTGCACTAACACTACCTGGATGCAGGACACAAACTCCTTTCTGCAGCGCCAAACTCCTGTGATTCACACCAGGACAAGCATGACATGTGCCAAACAAACACATTCCGAATGTCTATAGGTGAAAATAGTCAGGCTACTTTTAGGTATGGAGGCAGTGAGTAATATACAACTATTCAAATGTCTCTTAAAGCAGATCAGGATAAAACATACTCATAAACCAGTTAGTGTGAAGTACATGTGCACCTGTGGTTCTATGCTGTATACCTGCATTTTTGTGAATTCTTAGTCAGAGAGACATAGTACATCCATGGCGTGTAAGGTCAAGTTAGGACAGTCGGGCTACTTAGTGGCCCATGTCTAGTAAGACCTTGACTTGGAGCAGTTTGGTACGGTGTCAGTGGCTTTGCTGGAAGAGAGAAGTTTGTGGTCTTAATACTTCATACTCAGCCAGCACTTAAGCCTGTTATCTGTGCCTGTGTGCTTTGCAACAGGCACACTCTCTGCTTTGCTGTGCTTGTTTTCAGCGGTCAGCCACACAGTAAGTTGGATCTGTATGGAGCAGACATGGTGGTGACTCCTTCAAATCAAAAAGCAGGCAGCCAAAGGCTCTTTTTGTTGTTGTAGAAGCAGCAGCATTTTCAACGCAGAGTCTGTTTCACACCTTTTGATTTATCTGCTGGAAATTTCCAATTAAGTCAGGCTGACTCATGACTAGTTGCTGTACACACTTGATTCATATGACAAGAGCTGGCAGCAGCTAGCCTTTATGTTGGCAAAGCAACTAGCTGATGGCAACGTATGAGCTCTGATGAAAGTACAGACATAATAAACAGCTCAACCAGCCTGTTAATTTGTTCTTATTAGTGGCAGCATTTTATCGAAGGTGCCTAAGCTGTTGTGTATGAGAACGTCCAATATCTAACACCTGGTGTCTTATATCAGCTAAAATAAAATCCCTCAGTGGCAGACACACCTGAGCCAGCCACTTGATAGGTCAACCCCACCAGCTCATCTAGAATTATAGGTTCGGCTGGGGCATGATCTTGGAGTATAGAAAGAAAACCTGCGGAACAGGAACATCAGGATAACTTAAATGCTCATGCTGTCTGTCGACTCTCTTAAATACGTTGCTAGGAAATGCTGAATTTGTAAAGCCAAAGCCATTTGACTGGGGGAGGACTCATTCACGTCAAAAAAGACTTCAGATACTTAATTAAGAGATACAGAAGTTTGTGGCCGTTGATGCACTTTCTAAGCGGTATCAATCATTACCTATTCATTTTTGGCTGCTTTGAGACTCACAACCATTTTTTTAGGCCGCACACTGACCACAGTTACTCACAACACACCTGTACTTGTAGGTTTCATAGGGCCAAAAAACCAACGTTTTATTTGACATTAAGTCTCTAAACATATATCTTAGTTTCTCAAGCTAAAGACTGATATACAGTAGCATATTCCCCTGTGCCATAGTGTTGTCCAAAAACTGTTAAACACATCAGTGAGCCACACCATTGCACTGGATGGCATATTCCTTCATTATTATTATTTTACAAAAATGGGGAAAAAGTTGGATGATTGATGATACCAGTCTTTGTGTAGCACCACATTTTCAGCGTTTTGCTTACACTCATTGCTTCAAAGTAATTAGTTGCCTCTCATTTGGCCTTTGCCTGCCCCCTTTCTTGAACAATCGAAAGGGCTGAGATTATTACCACTTGAAAGCAAAAGGATAGAGGGGCTGTTCTTCAGGTAGATTAATAAGTTGACCTTGGCATTCACTTTTCACAGCCTTTTCACTCTTGCAAAATTGACATAATTTGCTGGCTACTAAAAAGCAAGAATGGGGAAGTGTTTCATGGTAATCTTGACAAAAGGAAATGGTGTGAAAATGGGAGCAATTGACCAACCCAGCATATTCCCTTCACAATATAGAGAAACATTATTTGGCTGATTGCATTCCAGAAATGAGGAAAAAGAAAATTGCTCGATGTTTCTAATTTTTTTATTTTTTTAAGCCTCCAACGTTGCCTTCCAAGCAGCGCTGCGACTGCTGAATTCAAGGCACCTAACCTTAACCCTAACCCTGACTATTGCCTAATCCTAGTGTCTTCCAGGCAGCGCTGCCTGGAAGGCAACGTTGGGGGCTTAAAACACCAAACACCTGGAAAAATCCCACTTCAACTGGCATTTTGTAATCAGTTTTGGTCTTTACATGGCCTGTACAGTATGTTGCAATTCAAATGAGACTTGTGTAAGAATATATGTGTATGAAGTGCCCCTTGAAGCCGTGATTATAGCCTGACTTCAGTAGTAAAAGGTTGTGATGTAACCTGAGACGGTGTTAATCCTTTAAGCTTACTTGAATTAAACAAGAAAACAGTACCATGCTGAGCTGCAGACATTTGCAGAGGGAGAAACACTGAAACTCTGACATCACACCCTTCAAAGTTAGTTTTAACAGGATGCACCTTCACCATTTTAACACTCATTTTACTCCACTATGCCCTGGCTGGTGTCTCATCATCATTAATGTGAAAACACTATCAACCTGGTAAATGTGTTGAAGAATGAGGAACAGAGCTGCGGTTCTCTCATAAACTTTGACTTTATTTAAAGGTCAGCCGAAAATAGAAAAGTCTGTTTTTTTTTCTCTCTCTCTCTCTTCAGGAAATGATTCTGTTGATTGTAAAACTGATCTGCTGAAAGGCTTCTTGGCTTCATTCACCTTACAACTGGAAGGCTTTTCATGTGTGACTTTGTAGACTCTGTGTACCGTTTGAAAGTTGTTTACAATGTAACTAATTTCAGTTTTTTTTCTCTCTGTCTCTTTAATTTCTGCTCCTTTGGATCACTTGATGACATCTTCTCATGTCTTCTGTAATAGGTGAGTGATCTGGTAGATTTACTTTACCAATTAATAAGCCCTTAGGGGACTACTGTGTTAAAACAAGGAAACAAAAACAACAACATCCAAGTTGACTCTGTGTTCTGGAAATAACAGAAAGCCATTATTTACATTGCTGTTGCTAACATTACTGGTGTCTCTTAAAGATGGGGTGAAGGTCGGCGTGCCAGCCGTCTGTCTATCCAACATGTGGGTCCAAAGCCTTCGTAAATGCATCTTGAGAGCTCAGATTTTAATTACCTTTGCTGTTGATATTTGCGGTCCACAAAAGATGAGTCCTAATGCTTTTGGTTTGAACTTTTCTCTAATGCAAACATCAGGGCACGTTTGAACTTGTAAACAAAACATATGTAAATCACAAGGATATTAGGAAAAAAACTTTGAGACCGCCAGAGCTTGAGACATGTTTTAGGAAAAGGTCCCAATTACGCCATTTTCTAAAATCATCATAGCAGGAGAGGACTTTAGAGTATCGGTTAAATTGCAAAGATCTTGTTACTGAACATATCCGTAACATATATCATAACATACATAACATATGACCTATTGTTTTCCAGGCTACTATACCCACATGTAGCAACTAAATGAGCGATGAACGTATTTATATGTTTGTATGTTTAGGCGCAAAACTACACACAATCCTTTCTTTATTGTCCTCCTACTAAAATAATGTTGCACTTGCTCACTTAAAGGTCCCATGGCATGAAAATGTCACTTTATGAGATTTTCTTAACATTAATATGCATTTCCCCAGCCTGCCTATGGTCCCCCAGTGGCTAGAAATGGGTAACCTGCTCTGCCTTTGAGAAAATAAAAGCTCAGATGGGCCGATCTGAAATATTGACC
>NC_045745.1:11827436-11829086 GCF_008692095.1 Etheostoma spectabile | reverse complement strand
CATCAAGGCAGAATTTTGGGAAAGAGACTTTAAATATGGTATTAGGGGACCACTAAGGTCTATCTAAAAGCATCCAAAGAGCACCATGTCATGGCACCTTTAAAAGAACGTTGCCATGAAGTATATTCCAAGCAAGTTTCCGTACATAAAGTATTTGGCAATACACATTAGTAGTGTAAACTGTGAATGTCATTTCCAGGAGACAGGGCTGAGAATATGGGCTATGTTCCAACATATGGCAGTGCCACAGGGGTAAATAATACTGAAACGAAGCTGTCAGCATGTCTGTCATGGCTGGGTATGTTGTGAACATGACAGCTAGTGTAGGATATAGGACGTGACTGTAATGACTTTCTTGTGATAATGTTGCAGATAATAAGGTGTAGTTACAGGTTATTCACACACACACACACAGACACAGACACACAAACACACACAGACACACACACACATTCCCTCAGACTGTTGCAGTCTCACCTTCCAAAGACCTCATAATTTTTTACAAGCTTCCCCAGTTTTGTTTTCATCTTAAATTTCCAAATCTGGTTGTGATTAAGCTGCTCAGTGAGAGCCTCTGGATGTCGTCCAAGCCTCTCGCCGCACGAGTCACTCCTTAAACGCTCCCGTCTGCTGCCGGCCGTCCGCCACTGTGCATTTATTTAAAAGAAAGGGGCCCCATCAGCCCGCTAAACCCACTGTCACAGGGTCTAGGGTCCTCTCCACAGGGAGTATCCAATGTCAACCTCTTGCTCTATGAGGTGATCCATGATGGAGCCTTTCTCATAGCGCTAAGGTTTCACCTCCGAATTTATCATGGTCCACTCACAGCTTGGATTGCATGCAGCCCTTCACAGGACCACATGAAGGCTATTTTAACCTAAAAAGAAGCACTCCCCGGCGTAGTATTTGGAAATTTGAAAAAAATCGGAGCATTTTAAAAGACCACGCTGGAGTTCTTTTAAAATGTGTTGTAATATTATTTTAGTTAGAAGTAATGAGCAGCAGGTTTTCCCTGATACTGATATCATTAAGACATTTTAGTTAACCACGGAGATCCATCAGCCTGAAGGACAAACAAATATTAATGTAACTCTCATGACAGAAATGTGTCTACAAAAATTCTCTTTCTCATTTCATTAAGTGGCCTAATTACTTGCATTTCTTATTCTGTGCGCATTCGAATAACAAGTCCAAACGTGACATTTTTGAATTGGTTATTATGATTTAATCAAGACACCATGCTTTATTAGAAAATAAATCTAGAGGACTAATATAGTTCATGAAGGCCCTTATGATATTCTTGTTTTCTACCAAACAAATAGCCAAAATGCAAAAATCCCAGAGGCAGATCTCTCAAATTCAAGACAAATAAAAACAAAACAAGAAATATGTTATTTTTTATGTGATTTGCTTTAACATACTTTTTAATACAGATCATGACTATATCAGAATCATGTGTACACATACATGGAATATGACTGCGGTTTGTATAGCTCTAAGTACTTAAACAGAAATAAATATATAAATAAATATACAATAAACTGTTGTACGTGATCCATCACAGAAAACACTTTCATATCTGTGTTTTCAGGTGTGGAATCATTTGATAAAAATGTTGATTAGCCATACATACATACATACATACATACA
>NC_045745.1:11807018-11827426 GCF_008692095.1 Etheostoma spectabile | reverse complement strand
CATACATACATACATACATACATACATCAAGAACCTTCTTAAGCTTCCACCATCAACTCCAACACCTGAGGAGCAAATTGTGTTTTTAATTGGTAATTGGTTTAATTAGAGCACAATAATATTTCTCTACAAAATAATTTTCTGCCATGGGTAGGTGACCTTCTGTTGAGTGATGCGCACCAGCAAACTGACAAATGCAATTCATATTGAATAATGATCACATGCCCCTGGCATGGCTGCACGCTGTCATCCTGTGGCAGGATTGACTGCTTCCTTTCAGGACTGTATCACCTACACATCACGGCAGCATGCGCCCGTGTTCTCGGGGGTGGGCTGGCAGACAGGATAATTCCAGAGAGCAGACTATAAAGAATGTGTGGACAAACGTAAACAGGAATGAAAAATACTTTACTGCATCAAAAACTCAAAACCCTTTCCTTTCATGTTTAGAGGATAACAAAAGTATTGTGCCACTTTGATTACATGATCTCTATCTATCTAGCTATTAAGAATGTCACAAAATGTAATTATGAGATTCAGCAAGACAGACAAAGGAAAGAAATAGTCTTTATGCAAACTGTTTAAAAAGCGAGGGTGTCTTTGGATTATCCTGTGGAACATGGACACAGATTTTTAGAAAGAAACGTTTCTGTTGAATTTTTCAATATGTCACTTTTCAAAGCTGCAAGCACCATAAATTTCATCCACCTCCGATGTATTGGGGTGGTGGCATGGTGATGAGAAAGATATCTCAAACCTGTAGTTTGACTGAAGTGTCCCTATCATCCAATCTAAGACTAAGCCAGTGTTTTGCATGTTTTCACCCTCACATCCCTTTATTCCTGCTTGTTGAAATTCTCTTGTGCCTTGTAATCCATTACATTGAATGGTTTATGCTTTAAATGGTGCCTTGTTATAGTTATGAGAGCAGGCCACCAAACAATACTCTGTTGATTAGCTACTGTATATTGTTATAAACGTAAGACACCCATTATGCACACATGGATGTTGTTGTCATGTCATTTCTGTCTCCACAAATGCAGGTATGTTTACATATCAATAGTGAGATCTGTGAACCCTCTCTCAATACTCATTCAGTTACTGTTATGCTGTAAACCTTTCCTAAATACTAAATCCTCCTTTTCTGTAGTTCTGTACAATGGAATAGGTGGCCTTCTGGTATTATCCTCAACAGGAAGTTACATTTTTCTGATGGTGAATCACTCACAGTGGGTGAAGAGGAGGTGTGGCTGTTGGAGCAACGCTGCTGGACACCAAATAGAAGTTAGAGATGGCAAATTTTGAATCAGGGAAAGCTGAGGTGCTCAGGTAAGGGGTCCACAGTCCCACCCCATGCTGCCCGTGTGGAAGCGCTCAGAGGTCTGTCTAATCAGCCACAGTCACAGCGCCGGGTGTGCCCCGCCAGAAAGTGAGCAATGAGTGTTTTCTTCTAATTCCACATACCAACCGTGAGCTCTTTTGGCCCTGCCCTCCTAATTTTGCACACCCTTGCCCTGTTGGACAGCTGTGAAGGATTGCGTTGGCTACTCGCAGGCACATGCCATTCCCGTCCATCTGTCGCCCATGCACTGAGCCAGTCGCAAAACCGGTTGACTCCAACACCCCCAGCAACCACCCAAGTCGCCTGCCCCACCTCATCACAGCCATGGCTCGCTAATGACTCCCACTACCCCAAAGACATCCAGATAATTTACAAGTCACTCCCACAGGGCTGGCTCCCCCATACCCAGCTGTCAGTCAGAACAACAACATGCCTAAATGTTGTAGACATTCCAACAGGCCTCTGATTTTCAAACAACATATTGCCAGGTCCCGTTTTTGTTTCAAAGATGACCACACTCACACTGCCCCCCTCTGAAAAAGGAAACATGGGCTGCTGCCCTCAAAATTTTCCCCTAAGGAGCCTGCAATTACAACCTTTTAGAGGATGACTGAGTCTGCCAGCATGAGGGAGGAGGAGAGTTTATAACAGAAAGGGGTCAGATGAAATGTGGGTGAGTCAAGGATTTGCCTGGTGTTGTGAGGGGCTTTCATCTTAAATTTAAAGAACATGTCATCATGCGTATGAATATAAATAACATACTTTTTTTTAATTCAACGGCAACAAAGAGTATGTCATTGCTTAATTGAATGAAAAAAAATCTCACTTGTTGCAAAAGATCTCAGCCAACATTGCACTACCCCCTCACAGATGGTGAAAATGTAGTGTCAAATTACATATTGTTAACAACAGCATTGTACATTCTGCCCACTGCCTTTGTCAAATGTGCTTTAGAGTTAATTATTTTACTATCATTATAATCCCCTGGCTCTTGTAATGTGCTAAAACTACTCCAAGCTAATATATCAGCAGTGCAGAGTCTGAGTAGTAACAGGCTTGTCCTCTCTGGGCTTTTCTCAGTGTGACTCAGAAAGCTGTTTACGCCTCAGACAAGTGAAATTAAACTGTGTCCCTTTCTTCTAAATAGGTTACAGCTCAAATGAAGTGTATTTGTCTGGTGTGTAAGTGGATAATTCTAGTCATTTTCCGCCTTAATCTCCCTGCTGTCTCTCATCAAAATGATTGATAGTGTTCATAGTTTCATTTCTGTACTACACTTCAGAGCCTGATTTAACTGTAGTTCACCAAGAACACTGGTGTACAGTCAGCGTTCACCCACAGGACAAAGACAATCTCAAACTGCTCATCACAAAGAACATTTTCTTAAAATGTGATAGCACAAGCAGTGAAATACGCCTGCAATTTCATATTTTTAGCATTCAATGTTTTAACATTGCGGGCTGCTAAGAATGTTCACATCAACTTCACAATAAAATATGGCAGCTCTTGAATCTATGTGAATACTTTTTGAGCTCTATCTCCCAACAAGTACCACAAAGGGGTCTGAAAACATAGAAGAGAATCTGCAGAAAGAAAGAAAATGACTAAACTATCAGCAATATTTACATTCATGCAACTTGCCATGCCTGAGTATAATGCCAGTGGATTGAAATTAAAACATGAAGATGTATTTGTTCAAAGCTAGAGTTACTGGTACTACTTTCAGTCTGTAGTACTGCATCTGAGAACACTATGTACAAACAGGCCATCCTCCTCTCTTTGAAGCTCATTTTATAAAAATGACCATAGTGTTGTTAAGCTTTGGCCGTTCTTGAACATAATATGAAACCAACACACTTCACATGAAAATTTTAGGCAATACGCTTGTTTTTCGTTGTAATTGAGCTGCTAAAATGTGGATTTTCAGAAGGTTCCACTTCTGACTGTGATTAATGTGTTTAGCAACAATGGTAGCCCCACAGAAATGAAGCACATCACTACATCTGCCCCCCTGATGTATTGACTCAAGAATGAACTGACCAGAGCAGAGAGCATGGCTGTCAAGATGTGTTGTAGCAGCTCTGCACACATCCCACCAGTTTCCTCTTAGCGTGGGTGTAGACTTTAATTGCTTGGAGGCTAATATCTAGCTGATAAAAAAAACAGCTGCCAGGGGGCCTGACCGACAGAAAGCTAGTACATGGTAGCTGCTTATTCAGAGATACTCTAAACTTCAATGTGAGATGCAGCCTCAGAACATTGGGACTTGTCGGCTCTTTTTGTAACACTCAATTTGTGACATGAGGCGCCAGTTAACGGCTGCAAAAATTACAGGTAGTAGCAGAGGAAAGTCTACCACCCCAACTCGTGTTAGTCGCATCTGGCAGTGCAACATTATTTTTAATGTTTTTTGCACAGTATCATGACAGACAAAGATGTAAGATTCAATATTAGGATGCGTTTCAGTAAAAACCTTATGATATCTGGTTAAGAGAAAAAAACAAGAGAAAGGCCAAAGAAACTGTTTGTTTTTTTTCTCAAAAAAGGAAACCAAGGCAATGCCATGTACATGTTTTCTTCTTCTGTGGCTACCCATTTCAGTACAGAAAAAACTCGTCTTAGTAAATAAGACCACCATTAGCTTCTAGAACAGCCTCAGTGCTCATTGGCAAATACTCTCCAAGTGTCTGGAACTCTGCTGGAGGGATGAACAGTGTTTGTCTCTAAAACATGTTCACTTATTTTGTTTGGTGGTGGTGGTAGTGGAGAGTGCTGCCCAACACCATCCATCCATCCATCCATCCATCCATCCATCCATCCATCCATGTCCTGGGTTGGGTCGTGGAGGGGAGCAGCTCTTGCAGGGGACCCCAAACTTCCCTTTCCCTAGCCACATCAACCAGCTCCGACTGGGGAATCTCGAGGCGTTCCCAGGCCAGGGTCGATATCCAATCCCTCCACCTAGTCCTGGGTCTTTCCTGAGGCCTCCTCCCAGGTAGACATGCCTGCAACACCTCCCTAAGGATCCTTACCAGATGCCCAAACCAACTCAACATGTTACCCCAAAATCTTACATAGAATTGGATGTTCAGTTGGGTTGTGATCTGGCAATCACATACATTCTGACCACTGATTAGTTGGACCATTTAGTTGAGGTTTTTCTTTACTGTAAGTGAAGTTAAATAGTTTTCTGCTGGACAACTAAGTTCCAAATTTCAAGTGAGTGACAGTAAGCCAAAACTAACATGCCTTATTTGTATAACTTGTATCAGTTACTGTCATCTAAGAACTTTTTCTGGGCCTGATTTAGCTTTGTGGTGTTCTGGCACAACCCAGAGATGAGTAATTCACAGTAAATCTCCTTATCTGCTTGTAGAACTCCTAGTTTCTTTCCCATCTTAAAGCTACCCGACAGTAACTCATAACCTTTCAGTTACTGGATTTCTACATTCTGTTCCACGGGTTCTTAGGAAAAACACAGGAAAAGGTCAGCTGCATACCTTGATGTTAGCGAGTGAAATGAGCCAATCAGCGTGCTCTGTTTACTTCTGAGGATGTGCTGTAAGGCTGGCGGCAGCCATGCTGAAAGCCTGCGCCATATGGTTCATCCAGGCAAACGGTTGCAAATCCATGTTTTTGGGAAGCTGCTCAGCTGCCATCTTGCGCCTGCACCTCTAAGAGTGAGGGGGAGGGAGGTGGCGGGGGGGAGGGAGGTGGCGGGTGGGGGTGAGCGGGAAAGTTGGAGCACCCAGTCCCACCCACATTCATCATAGAGAGGCCGGTGTCTGCATCTAATCAGATCTCTGCTGAGAGCTCCACCTAAACTTGATTAAAGGCTGGACTCTTGGCGTTTTACTAGCTTTCTGTGCCACTTAACCAGCCTTTCACCACCTGCCCCTGTAAAAGTATCTGCTGCTATAATGTTTATTTATGTGTTTATTGGCTCTGAGCCATTAAGGAAGCTTTACCCCTCCCTCTCTTGCTCAACTTCTTCATTACTGGACTGGAAGAGAGTGCTGGGAGTTTGTTGGATAGCTCTTGTCTTACAAACACCCAGAGCTAAGCTGTTTCCCATTTAGTTTTAACTGAGTTAACTCCTATTTCCAGTAAAGCTGAGAATCTTCTCTCTTGGGCTTGGCTTCTCTCTCCAGTTCTGAACTGGATATCTACCTACCTACAGGTTTTATAGTGTAAATATTTATAAAAATGATTCCGCTAAACCATATTGAGGAATTTTATTTATCGGCCGATATTTTCAAACATGTCAAAGAAAGCATCATACTTAACATAATTAACGTTCCTGTTCACGCATTCACTCAGCTGAATTGTTCTTGAGCGGTTTTTAGTCAAAAAGCTCTCGGCGAGTGTGAACACGGCTCCGGGTCTTAAGGAGCCAACTTTATTTTTCCCATTCATAAATTGTGTCCCATTTTGCGACTGACTGTCAGCTGGCTTTTGGGCATCAGCACTCGACAGTCTGGAGAGCAAAGTTGGGTCTCTACACAACTTGAATTTCTAGAATGTATGTTGGACTATTAATTAGCTGTCAAGAGAAGGCCAATGGCAAGACTTTCAGCTTACCACAGATAATGCCATGGTTAAAAATAATTAGGATGATTATGTTCAGTCCAAGTTGATGCTGCCATAAAAACAGATGTCAGGTAATCATCTCCTCATACAGAGAAGTCAAGTAGAGTGAGGAAAAAAGAACCAGTTGCCCTCATGCTGAAATTTAATTTGTCTTCAACGGTATCAGTCAGTCTTTCACTGGCTGCAAATGTCTTTTGAAGGGCAGACATTGATGGGCTCTGTTTAAAATGGCTGTCTTGGAAAGAAAAAAAAGTCCCAGTGGGCCTGATGGCACCTCTGTTAGATATTTGAATTTCCAGATTCAGGAGAAAACAAATTATCTACTTTTAATTGGTGCTTTTCTAGATGCTGCTCCGACTGCTTTCTCTTCAGTATCTGTGGCATTGGCATTGTGACTTACTGACCTAATTCACAGAAGGCTGCGGTTTGCTCAAGGAAACTTGAGAGTAAGATGGCGTTGAAATGGATCCACCCTGGTCTGGGTTATTACGGGGATGATGACCATATTGATTCCTCTGATTCACAGAGCAGCTGAATACTTCTTTATTGAGTGTTTTAAAAGATTTTCTGCATAATTCTCAGTGGTGTCATTTCCATTTCTGAATCAAACAATTACTGGAGTATAATCAAAGCATAAGGAAAATTAATATCTATACATAAATTACAATTTGCTTCAATGCAACCTGAAATATAATTCTCTCATTTTGGTGTTTTTGAAATCTCACATTGTTGAATTCGGTTGAGATCAGATGACTGTGAAAGCCAAAATGACTCACACCACTTTCATTAAGGTTATGTTTTGCTATGTCTCTCTCACCCATCTGTGCATCCTAGAAGGAACACCAGGAATAACAAAATCTATATATGGAAATACCCCCCAAAAAGTAAAGAAAAAGTTCTAAAAATTGTTTTTCTTCTCATACGAGCAAGCTCGAAGAACTCCATTGATGTCTCAGCTCCTTACTTTCAAGAGTCTTTACATGTATTGATCCTGACAGTTGAGGAAATAAATGCTAGATGCCAATAGTGACAGCAAATCCCCAGGGAAGCTCATGTCAGACGCAGACTGCACCTGAACTCATGTGGAGGTGATTGTGTTTAGAAAGGTGAAAAGTTATTTCAAGCTAGGAAAGTGCTTTAAGATACAAAACCTGTCCCAGACTATAAGTCACACTGGGGGAAAAACATATTTTCATAGTTGACTGTTCAGCACTATGTTGAAGGATGCTGAGGGCATGATATCTGTAATGGTAATGACCAGTTTCCCTAGTTTCTCTATTCAGTCAATAGACAGTTGGGAGTGTCTGCTTTATGTGTGCACTGTAGTCACATACTCATCATCTGGGCAGACATACTAACATCTACAAACAAAAACATTAAGTATGAGACAGCTACTAGGCTACTATGGTATCTAAAGCTGACACGATTGTTTCTTATAGTGATTTATTTTTACATTAAAAGGAGCTTAAGACGGGCAAACTCTAGCTCACGCAGGAAGAGCATGCGGTACTCTGTACGTAGGCTTGGGTACGTAGTAGTCCTTTGTAGTAGTCCTACGTAGTAGCCCAGGTTCTTGTCCGACCCTTTGCTGCAGGTCATCCCCCATCTCTCTCCCACTTTTCCTGTCTATCCACTGTCACTATCACATAGATAGGGAAAAACGGCCCCAAAAAATTCTATTAAAAAATAAAATAAAAAGGAGCGGAAGACATTGGAGGGAGGGATGTTTTTAGCCGTGTTTATTTAACCGACTGCTCACTTTCACAACCTACTGGTTACAAGTTCCTGTGTGGTGACAAGTGTCCCACTGGGTTTTCTTGACTTTAATAAATACAAAATAAAAAAACATTATTTTCTGGCCCTAGTGTGGACAAAATGATGGTGGGCAGTGAAATCAATCCAACCTTAAAAGCAAACCACTTGTAATTAAAAAGGAAGACATCACAGGTACTACATCAGACACAACAATATATGAAAGAAAACACATTTCTATGGTTGGCATTTATCTCTTCAAAATTACATATAATTCTTCAGTGTACAATACTTTTTTTAGTTTTTCCTTGGAAATACAGCATTCATTTTGAATCCATGCACTGCCATTTGTCAAAACCATCCTCCTAAAATCTCAACACAACAACAATTCCTTAATGAAAAGCTAATGGAACGAGTGTCTCTCCTTAGATTTCTGGCAGGAGGTGTAGGTTAATATTAAGTAGTCTATGATGAACTGATAATTTGCAGATAACGTGGTTTTAATCTGTGGTGAGCTTTGTGATTTCAGCTCTGCTTTGCACACGTCTTTCCAGCAGCACACAATGTCATGCTGTACCACCATGCTGTGAATGGAACTTGTTGAAATTACCGTTTTTAATTAGTATAGCAGAAAACATCTTTCTTTCCCCTGAATTAGTTTCCTCCCAGCACTAGTTGTGTGAAAGTGCTAGTGCAGGGAGTGTTTGTGCCTGTGCCCTGGTGTGGAGCTGTGGGGATTAGACTGTAGTTAATGCTGTTCATATATCGTATGCAGTTAAGATGAAGAATTGTCAACACTAATCCAAGGGCTTGTTTACTGACCATTGAATGTGTTCCCCTTAATGTGAACTCTTGTAGATCTACTACAACGGTAGAAAATAACCCGGCGTATGAAGGCATTCACTGAGCAAACGATTGGCAAAATATCGCCATGAGCAGATTATTATGCAAGATTTAGCTAATTGATTTGAAACAGGGTCTTGGGAGCTTAGGTGGAAGGCAAGAGGCTGACAGCTTTTTTTAGTGCTGGCTGGTGGGTTAAAGTAAAGGAGGTTTTAGAAAAGTAATCTCAGAGACCATAGAGTGAAGGATTGTTATATAAATCAACAAGCAGGGCTTGCAGCCTTTCCAACAATAACATCATCTATTCATCACTACGGAATATTAAAAATGAGCCTCGCTTAAACAAACTGCATTAATTTAACTGGAAATCCTCTGCTCTCAATCATCTGTCTGCATCAAAGAACTGCCGGATTATTTGACTTCACTCTGTTCTACCAATACCCACACTCTTTTATTATAAATTTTTTTTTAAGTTCCTGCGGTTTTTCTTCAGTGGTCATCTAGTACATGTCAGTGAGATCGCATTAATGCTATCACACTTGAAAAGGGAATAAGATCTCTCCTCTTCCACAGTAACGAAGACAAGCAGATGATTAGAGTCTTTCCTTTCCGCCACTTGGCTCCAAGAACAAAGCAAAGGAACCTTAGCTGGCTCCTAGTGTGCAGTTTCTCAGGGCTGGGGGCTGATGGGGCACATGATAAATACTGAAACTGGCTCCAAAGCCCAGAGGACAGCTAAAACAAAATGAGCTGACAATACCCATTTTCACGGGCCCAAATTGAGATTGTTATGATTTCAGTAATCATTTTCCCTCAGCTGTGGTAAAGTAAGTAATTAAACCTAATGAGAAAAATTGTAAGAACTCAAAATAGGCCTGCTTCTGGGCTATTATTTTCATACTTTGTTTCAGATACAGGTGAATGTTTTGTTATCTTTAGCATTTATGGGCTAATGAGATAAATTGGCTAGATGCGCTATCCACTTAAATCTCTGAACTCTTTTATAAACATCAGTGCTTTTTTTCATATCTACTGCATCCTGTGTGCACTAATGTTTACATTTAACTCTGCCCTGTGATGAAGAACAAAATGAAAGGCACTCAAAGTCCATAACCAATAGCATCAGAACGGTGGTACAGACTACATATGGATAATTGAGTTTGAACACTAAATCAAAATGTACTCACAGGCCTGCAACTGAGATTTAAAAGCCAGAAATCTCATCCTATCTCATCTAGTGATCACAAGCCCTGACCACACAGTGTATTAAGATCATTATGCATCGTAATTACAACCTTTTTAAACAAGCACTACAGGCCTCCACTTAACATATTCTACATTAACACCCTGCAAAAATAAAGCTTCACCTTTGTTCCTGTCTCATTATTGTTTTTTTGTCAGCAAAGAACATGCTGTTCTATAGTTTGAGCTCACTGCTGGAGGGTTTGCTGTTTTTAGGTTACATACATAGTAGCTGGTTCAGTGTTTTGCTATTCTCTTTTATGTGCTGTGTTGTTATTCACACAGGCTAGCTACGCTTCTCCATCCTCATCCAACCCCTCAGCCCCCCTGTACAGAAGGAAACCTAGAAACATGTGTTGCGGAGTAAGGTTACATTTGAAGGCCTCTGCACTATTCCAGAAAACTCTTAAGTGCTTATTGAACTTTGCTTCAGGACAGCATGGCTATAGCTCGTGGTGTGTCAGACCAAAAGAAGGCCACCTTTGCCACACGTTTTTCACATTGACCATATATCCTTCCGTCCCGGTGTCCAGTTTAGCTTTATTGACTTTGTCGGCGTTTTCCCTCCAAGACTTGCCTGCTTTTGTCTAGACAGCTGTGCACTCCTGGCGTCTTTTGTGCTCTTATCCCATACAGACGGAGAAGGGGAGAGACCCCATATGCTACCACCTGCTAGACACATTTGCTCTTACTGCTAGTAACTGAAGCCACCGAGGAGGAAGGGAAACCCATCTCAGCTGCTGCCATAACTGAATTAAAAAGCCATCTGAGCAATTCCCTGATAGGTTATATAATGTTCTAAAATGCTTCCTGCCATTTGGGGTTAAATACAACATTTATAACGGTACCATTGGTGGGGTGGAATTGTCAGGATTACTGTAAATTATATTTACTTCGATTCAGTTTCTGTCTTGAACGTTGCTTTCACTCCTCACCAATATGGCGCTTTAGCCTGGAGGCTTAGTTATATTCAGTATATTGTTACCCGAAGGAACCTGGCTCCATTTATGGTTGTTTCTAACAAAGAAGGCCAGCTGCATCAACCACACTCTCTTTTAAGAGGCTGCTTTATGGTTGAAGACATCCCTTCTAATTTATTTCCCCACGTGGGCCCCTTAAGGAGCATATGAACCTGAGACACATGGGATGGATAGGGTGTTCAATCCCCCCCCCTGAATGGATTTATGACCCTCCTCGCTCATGGCTGCAGGAAAGAGCACATTATTCTGGCCCAGGTCAAGGACAGATTTAAAATGGGTCAAAACTAAATCAGAACTAAGACCAGAGATAATCATATTTCTACATGCCAATGTTTTTCCTTCCAGACATATACATAGTGCTTTGTGCTTTCTTCAGGATCAATGTTGCCATATGTGCAGTAACTCTGTACTCCAGCCTTCAATTGAAGTGAATTATTAATTGTGATTTCAGACTTTCACAATTTCAATGTTATTTTGAACAGGTTATTTAAAGTAGATTCTCATTGGTTATTAAATGTACCCATCCATCCACCCACCCCAATCTCCTCACTATGCTGTTTGATGCCTTGTATCCAAGACATGCTACTTTTGCCTTTGCCCCTGTAAGACAGTCTCACTTTAAGTTTCACCAACAGATAAAACTTCTCTTCTTCCTATTTTGTTTTTGGTTGTCCTGTGTCTAAATGTATTGCATCAAAAATGTGTTTTAAAAAACAGTTATGTAATATATTAATTAAGAATGTACATGTTGTGCATGCTGTACAATTGGAGGTTAAAATCATTGACGTTGTAGCCCTTAAAAGATTGAAACCACATCAATGAATTTTTTTTGTCGTGAACCTTTCAGCTGATTCTGTTCATCTCTAGGATGAAAAAAGGAATGCCCAATAGATAAAGTTAGGTAATTTGATCACACCCTGCACATGGGGGCTTTCCCCCTGCTGATGCATGTCCTTTTTATTGATTAAAATAAATCAAATAATGTTTTACAATGATGGACATTATAATCCCAACATAGAGAAGCTTTTATTAATAACCCAGCCGTGATGTGCTCATTTCAGTGAACAAAAAGAAAAGAAAAGAAGAATTTAACTGGCCGGCCCGACACATGTAATGAGCCCAAGCTCGATTTAAACCCAACTATTTTTTAATAGCCTACGTAGGCTGTATTAACTGACGTTCTCAACTCCAATTCCAAGTTGTATGAACTTCAGAAATCTGTTTATAATTGTCTTAATGAATAATGCAACAAGGATGAAGCATGTGAACTGCGTTGTTTGTTTATTCAGAATGGAATGCAAATGGATCCTAATGAAGATTTGACCCAACCCCCTCCCTCAGCTGAGTAGTGTGGGTAACAGATCAAAGCAGCAAGATAAGCAAACCCCTGGAATCATATAGGAGACTTTCATGTCTTAATCACCTAATTAATACTGTCCTTCGCCACGGTCTGCATGCCGACGCACTACCCAGAGCTACGGGAGAAGCTGGAGACGCATAGCTTTCTCCCCACCCAATAATGCCAATAAAGTAGTATTAAAAAAACACAAATACTTGATCAAGGGTCCCGCCCGGGCCGAGGATAGTGGCTAAAAATATTGGCCCAACCCGGCTCTGGCAGAGAATCTAAACTCTTAAGTCCCACAATAAAAACAAGGCTATTGCCAGCCAGCTGTATAGATTTTTTTTCTTTTTTTGTTTGCTGTGAGGTTTTGGCTCGTAGATGGAACTTACTTTTTCCTGAAATGCCACATCTGCTAACTATTTTTGGAGAGGTTTTCTCTCCTCTTTACCCGAGGGGTTTCGAAGTAGATCTATTAGATTCCAAGCCTCCAACTATTTGCATCCACCATCTCATTGACTTAGCGGAAAATTATACTCAGTGCTTTGTGATTCCACTGTCAAATTTGGCATTATTGACAAGTGACATAACACTAGAGCACCAAGGGATGTTACTATTCTTGGGCCACAAGGCTAAGTGTGTGTTGTAACACTTTCATTAGTGTGCCAAAGCTTCCCAAACTGTATAACTAGCCTTAGCTGAATAAATATCTATTTACATATCAGTCCCCCAGTCACCAGTCTTTTGTTGTTGCTGCTGTTGTTGTTGTGAGGAACTTTTATTATGCGCATTGTAACGATTTCCATGTACAGTGAAAGAGCAACACCAACTGGAATGCAAAATCCACCAAGGAGCATAAGGCTGTTGAATAAAATGCCTTTTCTCTGCTTCTGTATTGTGGCCTCGACAGCTCTCATATAGAAACCAGCTGTGACTACTCTCAGTTCCAGCTTGTGTTGATGAAAAGATTATGGCCCCCTGGCTTTGATGTACACACGGACATACTGTAGTCACCGTCTGCTCACGCTGAACCTACATTTCTCCAGCCATGGACGGCATTAAAATACAATGGCTCCTATTTGAAATCCAAGCAAAGGGCCATTTGCTAAGATATTTTACACCTTCCTCATCCGACTCCACGTCTTTCCAGCTGTGTACACTTAAGACCATCTTGAAATTTGTCATTCGTTCACCAGACCCCAACAGTCATGGTTTTTGTATTGTGCATGACGTGAGTCTGAGGGATTGAAACGCTTGAGCAAATTTATAATGTAAAGAGTTAAACAGATGACACAATAGAAACCTGCTTCACTGGACCTGTAGACTAGATTGGGAATTTGGGGGTTGGGGTAAGCGTGGGGGATGGGGTTTACTTCATACAGCAATACTTGCTGCCAATTTCCATGTGCTTTACAGCGTTGTAGCCGACTGTCAGTTGGTCATCCATGCACAGATGGCATTCATCCTTGTCTTTTATTCAGACAGGCAAGCTTTTCTATGCTAATTACCACACAATTGTTCTTTGTAGTCATTGTCACAATCCAAAGGTAAGGATTATTTCTGATTTATTACAACTGGGCTCTTATTTTTGTCCGTTTTACCAATTATTTATGTCAGGTTTAATGTAACCACCACAGTAACTGATCCTGGAACACAGTGATATTGCTACAAAGAAGTCTGACGGGGCAAGAAGCACAAACATCCTGTTGATCAGAGAGGTTGTAAACAGATTATCTAAACCACTTTATTAGAAGTGAAAACTAAATGTGAGCGCAAACAAATGTTGGTTATCATTTTTTATTAAAAAAAATAGGTTTGAAAGTTTGGGGATGTATTTTTACAATTTCTCTACATATTGTCCTCCAGAAAAGATTTGCTAACCAGTGGGTTGTCTGATAACTGACATGGTCATCTAAGACTGCAAACCTTATTTTTCACCAATGAACTCTGCATATATTAGGGCAGACTACGCATTCTCCCATATGCAGCATTGCCTCTTTAACCTCTCCTGATTTGTTTGGAGTCACCAACTCTTTGACTGATAAACTATTCATGGGGCACAGCATTCCTCAAGCCTTTCATTTGCCCACATGCAGACCAGGCAGATAACTGTTATGTAGCATTGGCTTTTTGGAGTTTGGCAGGGCAAAGAAAAGAGAAGAGATCACACAAATGGATGGAAAAAGTCACAGGGAGGAGGTCGTTTTTTTCCTCTTTGGAAGCATTTGGAAGGTTATTGGTTACTTCCTAACCTCCGTCTAGACAGAGTTAACAATCCTGCAGTGTCATCTGGAATAAATGCATTTGCCAAACAGGCCCTAATTAGGATTTCAATATACTAAGGAATATATTTATAAATTCATTCACTTATTTGAGAAAACGCTTTTACAGTGGTTCATTCCTGATGAACTGGATCACCGGTTTCCATCTGGAAATCTTTTAGGAAACTATTATTTTTAGCCTTCCTACACAGGGGAGTTTGCTCCTTGAATTATTCATGTTGAAAATCTGTGCCTTACGCTGTGTGTTATGTTAAACTGTTTAGTTATAACTTGAAATAGAATCTAAGACCAAGTCTCAGCAATGTAACTATAATCTCAGTGTCTACTTTTGAGGAGAGAGTATTCTGAAGATGTCCAAAAGCAAGGGTTCAAAGTCTTCCCCCTCTCGAAGGCATTATGGAACAATAACGAATCAAGACACCAGAGAAGTTCCCATGGCCAATAGTACTTAACCTCGTTGTCCTGAGAAATTGTCCTGACAAAGCATTGTCAAACAGCATGTGAAAGCTTCCCATGCTCTGAAACTCGTCACATTCACTTTTGTCTAGTTGGCATAGAATTAAGAGGCAGCCATGTAAAAGCTCCCTGTGAGCCTGGAGGATGAGAGGTTGTTTGGAGGTCAGCGTGGAAACCTGCAGAGCTGAAGGGCGCCAACAATCTCTGGGAAACTGGTACAATAGAAGCCTTGGTCATGTCAGAGGCAATGGACAATGGACCCAATTGTCATCTCACCTTTGACCTCTAGTACATTTAGCAGCAACCATTTTGACCCAAAAATGAATCATGTTGATAATGTCTTCTTTCACAAAGTGGCCATGGAGGCAAATTCATGGGCTTGTTTAAGTTGGTGTACCACACTGTCTGTGTTTAACAACCACAAATTCTGGTGTCTGGAATTTTGGAAAATACACCTAAAATACCAAACGTTCTCTTGTCATAGATAAATCTGAAAGATGATGAAATGATTGACCAAACACGAAATGCTTATTATTTCAGACTTTTCTTCAGTCTTTGCTCATTTTGTCCTTTGCTGAAATACTGGGTAGATTTAACTCTTTGTGGTTGTTTAAAATGTATTTGGGATAACCTAGTCTGAAAATCAATAATCACCCTCTAGTCTTTGGCAAATAGTCTTTATCAATGCATTTAAAGTACAGTGTGCTCAAAATGTGGCCGCTACCCACCAATGCATTCAAAATCAACTGTCTGATTAACTGTTAACAGAACTCAGCTATGTGGCTTCATACAACGGAACATGTAGTATATCCCACACAGAATTCTTGGCCAGCTTTTACCACATAAATCCCTGTCCATCACTGGCGAAAGGGCGTTAGTAGTCCTGATGTGGTCACCTGTCATACTAGATAAATTGGTTGTGTGACTGGCTGGACATGTGTTTGCCACGGGAATCTGTCGTGCTCTTTTTCCCCTTAATTGTTGATTGTCGACTTTTGGGCCACTGATATGTAAAACTTCCAGCTTGTAACTTAAACCCACAGGGACAGTGCCGAAGCCCATAAACAG
The DNA here is from genome assembly GCF_008692095.1 of Etheostoma spectabile. Lineage (NCBI taxonomy): Eukaryota > Metazoa > Chordata > Actinopteri > Perciformes > Percidae > Etheostoma > Etheostoma spectabile. The sequence goes on along the minus strand of NC_045745.1, from coordinate 11,811,529 downwards.
TTGAGTTCTTGGTTTAGGGAACAAATTCTTAAATTCTGGCAATGCAAAGCTGTGGTAAAACCTGTCAGAAAGCATTATTTCTGATGGGTAAAGCTAGAGTGGATTCAATTGTGTTGGTCAGTACTTCAGTCTGTGAGGGCTTGTCTGCCTGTCTGCTGGCTGTGTAGCGTAAATGAAGAGGTAAAACACAGTAGAGAGACACAAGATTCCTAATGTGATTTGTAATGCTTCATAGTGTGAAGTACAAAGCAAAAACCAGGATGTGAAAACGCTTCAATTCAGAGAACTTTTAAGCTGGGATGAAGGCAAGGCTTGGGGTCACTGTTCCCAAATCAACAGGGCATGTTGAAAACACAGAATAACATTAAATATCCAGAACTTCCAGCTGCTACTCCAGTGCTTGTGTGCCAGCGCTGAGGCTACAATGCCAAGAAAATATCTTTGTTGCAAAGAAAAATTGTTTATTTCAGTGAGCCTCAAATTCGTCTCTTCTGGGGTGAACTGTGCTTCGCAGTACTACGGGTTTCATTCTGTGGCTCCTAGTACAAGTCCATCATTGCTTTTTTATCCTTCATAACATTGTGAACCTAAGTGGCTGTTCATTGGTTGCAAAATGTATCTTGCTTTAGCAGGTGGTGAAGGGAAGTCACACAAGGATGGCATAGTCTGTATCAAATTTGTCACAGCCATGTTTAGAATGGCAATCACATCTTGTTGTTTTGTTCCTCCTTTTGTGTTATACTCAAGAGGTAAATAAACCGTTTATGGTTGATTAGTGCTTGTTTTGGCTGTGTATACCCATAGCCTGTTGGGCGTCTGTGGTACATTTAACCTACATGATTAAGGACATAACTATTCCTGAGTTACTCCCTGCTACTGGGTGAGTTCTTCCCCTGATGAATGACCTATTCCTCAATACCCGTACCAAACTCTGGATTAAGTGATCCCCTGGCCCAGTAACTGTCTTCAACAATCGCAATTGTAAACGTCACTGCTAATTAGGCGTGCAGTGACCTTTCCGTCAAGTATGTGTGACGCTCAAGGACAACAGGTAGAGATTCGGCCCAAATGCAGCAATACGCAGTGATGTCTCATGTTTAAATATAATATAGTATGTGTATAAAAACAATATTCCAGGTCAGGAATAAAGGAATTGATATGTAAGTTCTTTATTTAAATCTCTGGAGTTTGGTGACACAGAATTTATTCATTCAATTTTCTTTACAATATACTGTAGGTGTTACGATATTCTTAGTGATGTAGTGGTCAAAAATCATCTGACAAAAGGACTACGGTTGAAGATTAGCCGACTGGCTAACAATAGCACATTTACAGAAATTTTTATTGTGTGTTGTCCTTTTTACAGCAAAAAAATACAAACGTTACTGCTTGTGGGTCTAGTTTTGCTTATGGCAATATAAAATAATAAAAAAGCAACTACTGGATCTAATGGAATTGTGCTTCAGTTGGCAAAGCAAATTTGTATAAAATTGGATGGGACAACAAAGCTAATTTGGAAGCGTCAAACAGTTTGGATGTGCCCAATTGCTTAATAGCACACATTTGTAGGTCAGAGTTAATTACAGTTGAACTCTACTCAAAAGCATTGGTTGAGTTGATTGTGTTTTGCAAGCAAGTCCACTTAAATGATTTTATTTTCAGTCCAAAAGTTCACTCTTACAAATGATTTGATTGAGCCTTAAGCCCGCTAAAAGGTAGAGAAGAAATACTCAATTTGCCCCATAGCAGGAGTAAACTGCTAGCCTATTGTTCCATCACGTTACACACAAAAGATTTGTGTTTACCAACTTGTACATTTCCGTGTGTCACTCCCTGTGGACAGACACCACTTAACACAAGTGTTAATACACATAGCAGATGGTAATTTGTGTAAATATCAGTAGGCCTGTGGCATTTAAATCCGTAATATTGCTGCAGGTTTGTGTATTGCATTTTGCAGCCTTACTATAGACTTCTAAACCAGCTGTACTTGTAGATAGTACTTTCAGGAGAGCCCATGCTATCTATCACAACACCTACACTTGGCAAACCACGAGATTCCTATTAACACGTTTGACCAGAATCTGCCTGAGAACTAGCTTGCCTCCCCTGAGGGTTACAAATATGCACAGGAATGAGCACCAGGAAAATACGAATATTTCTTGTCAATTGCAATATTTCAACATACTGAGCAACGTCAGGGCTATTGACATGTTGACTTGTTTCTGAAATCCAGTGGATCCATCTTCTCTGACAAGGCAGTTCTGGATGGGTAAGTCATGATGTTGGGAATCATTCGGCCCACCCCGTGGAATTGATGCGGTTTGTCCACAGTTCACTTCTCCCTAGTTAATGGGTGATTAAGTTGGCACCGGAGACCGCATGACAGATGAGGCTGCATGACTGAATTGCCAACTACAGTGGGAACTGGCTGTTTCTATTTTGCAGAGCTATTTCTGCATACATGGTGCTTACCTGTGCTCAATACTTTAGCAGGGTAGAAACTAGGCCTGCACGATATTGGAAAAAACTGACATTGCGATATTTCTTTTTCCCGTGCGATACATATTGTGATATGAAAAAAGAGAAAAGAATTTTTAAAAGATGACATAAAAATCTTTATTTGGAAGTAATAAATCATTCTTGACTACTGCTGTGATTTTGTGGGAAGTGCATCTACATAGAAGATGAACTATGATAAACTTTAACACAAACTCTGTGTATCCAAGAACAATTAAATCCGTGTTAATGACGTTAGATCAGACATAGACTTCTGTTGTAGATTAGTGTTGCGTTTCCAGTGTCGCGGCTCCAAACCGCGTTAGTTGAAATGGACGGACCTCGTTTCTTTAGGTTAACTATATTAGCTTTAGCCTGGCTGGTAGCACATACACACGTTGCCCACATGGCTACCTGTCTTAAAGGGGAAGGGTTGGCCAGCAACAATCATGTAAAAGGAGAATGGTGAAAGTTCACTTTTCTACAGTATCAAGCAGCAAAAAAGGATTAGCGTCAACATCGCAACGTCCTGCGATGTGACTATCGTGCATGCGCACATCGCAATGTCGATGCTAAACCACAATATTGTTCAGCCCTAGTAGAAACAATCACTTGATGTTTCTTACAAATATAAAATTATTATGTATTCTTTGGTTTACAAATATCAAACAAACATAACCAAAAACCTTAATTTCTGATTTTTTTAGCCTCTCTAGCCTTAAAACGGATAATGTAATGGATGCCATATGATGTAGTTGTTCTAGTCTAGGGGTTGAACAAAAATTAATATGGTAATACTGTATATTACACTACACTGTGATATAGAGATAAATTCCCTGCTGTCATTTATTGATTTTATTAAACGAACAGGTGCGCTGAAACACTTTCCCTGCGTTAAATCAAATCTACCACATTGTGGTCGAGCCTTTCATACTCATAAACGGCGAGCAGAATGTGACTTACAACAGCTAAAGACTCCATTTGGAGGCACAATCACCCTGTAAGTAAAGAGTCCTTGCCCCTTTTTGGATTTAACAGTACTGATGACATAAACTATGCAATTTGTCAGAATCGTCTCATTAAAGTACACATGCAACTCTGCAGATATACACAGCCACCTCTCTCATAATCCTCCTGGTCATGTCGGGGAATGTGCACAGTTTTGCACAGATTCAACGCATGTGAGGTGCAGGTGTTTCCATATTTTATTGAAGACATTTTAACCCTAAACTTGTCAATGAAAAATGTTGTGCAGCTGACTCCTGATCAAAAATACAGTGAATAAGTATAAGTGTATTACTATAATATATTACTTATACCGTTTATGATAGATTACTTTTGAATGGAATGTGATTTGCCTCCCAATCATACACACTGTGATACATTGCAGGTTGATAATCTTGCTATTACATAACATAGAATTCCCTCTGTGTTCTCACTGTTACTGGGGTGGTATTGCATTTTTGTTCACTGTATTTGAGCAATAATTTAACTGTTCACTTTCATTTTCTCTTCCAAATAAGATGGATATATGTTTACAACCTGATTGTAAGACAGCATATGTATTGTCCCATCTCACTTTTTTACACAAGTTCCCTGATCTAAGCAATTAAATTGTTTGAATATAATATTATCATAACCCATAGGAATTATGGCCAGAACTACAAAAAGACACAATCTTCGTGTAAAGAAAGTAATGCTTTGAGCCTAATGCAATGTTGTATCTACTCAAGCAGTTGTTTTCATACATTGGACACTGAGACAGCCCTCAAATCTGTTCCATACTCAGCTAATATGTGCAGGTTTATATCATAAGTATTATAATCTGAGCATCAGGGATAACTTTGATGTTAAACGGCAGATACTGAACCCTTGAACCCTGCTACCACGTACTGCATTCCTAATCTAATTCCAAAAATCCGCAGGGGAGTGTTTCCCTCCACAACCGACCACACAGTAGAGTCAGCCAGCAAGCCAGCTAAATACTGTGTCTGTGTGTGTCTGTGTGTGTG
>NC_045745.1:11801933-11807008 GCF_008692095.1 Etheostoma spectabile | reverse complement strand
TGTGTGTGTGTGTGTGTGTGTGTGTGTGTGTGTGTGTGTGTGTGTGTCTGGCAGCCACTGAACACCATACACACCACAATCCCCATAACCCCTCTGACATTCACTGGAGATATTAGGCAAAATCAATAGCTGACTTCAAAGTAACCGTGTTTTACCATAATATTTGTAACACCCGGTACACTCAGAGGATATTAAATGGTTTCGGTCGGTGCATTCCACAGAGCAAAAACAACAGATGAAGTAGATAACCTTAGAACCAACCTGAATAAAGACAACTTTGCTTTGCATGGGAGCTTCGTGCAATACCAGAACCAACTCTATTTCCAATTACAGTGGCTGTTGTTTTTGTTCCTGTTTGAGTCTGATATTCTGTGTGATTGCACGATTGTCAAGCTTTTGTTCAGAGGAAGTAAAGCATTGTTTGTAACATTTTAATTTAGTTTAGGTATAAGTATTTTTATCCTTTCAAACTCAAGTGTCCCTATCCCATTAGTGGTGCAGGCCTCTGTCTTTCCAGAGAAAGATATGGCAACATAAACTGACCAGATTTAATTTGGTATTGTTAATTTTTTTTTTATCCACAGAGAATATGGCCTATTGATTTAGTGACTCTTAAAGTTTTGTCTAGTGCCTCCATTGGGTCAAGAGTTCCCCATGTTCAACACTTTGGTTGATGAAGATGTATCTTAAAGGTAGATTTCTCAGATTGTCCATAAAACTGATATTCATTGTCCCTATGGGATGAATCTCTAGGACTTTATTGGCCTACTGCCATTTCCTCTATTTCAACTGTGCTTGTCTGATAATCAAATCATAAAACTTACTGAACACATAGGAAATGAGCCTTTTAATGACCTTTGTCCTTTAATTTAACTCCAATCTGAGTACAAATTTATCCCCACAATATTTTAATCAGTACATCATGTTTCATCATGCATCTTTATCTTGTGGAGTGTTATAAATATAACACCCTGCTAGCGGGGTTTTAAGACTAATAGTCTTGTTACACACTTGAGGTATGTTGTCCCATACATTGTATATAGTTCAAAACTTCCATTGACATAACTGTGGTGACTAACTAGTTTAATGTGAATCTAGTTTGGTTTCTTAATTTTGCTGATTTGGTTCTTAATGGGTCTGCTTGTTAATTGTTTTTTTCAGGTTGATTGCATGCTCAATAATGCTTATGGTTACTCAACTGTTAAAAAGACTCTACAGCTTATTGAATCATTATTTTATGTAAATGTTTGTTTTTATGATTATCCCAGCAAATAATGTTAATTCCTTTTTGTTAAGCAGTCCTAGCACAGCCGCCACAGCAAGGCCTGTCTTTATTATAGCAGTGTTATTGTATGGGAACTTTTTTCTTTTCATTTCACTGCACTTTGTGACCATGTGTAAGAAAGTACTGCACCAATGTGGTTACTTGTACTTACTGTATAGACTCCATATTGTTAACTTGAGGTGCCTCTCACGTCTGTTATGATCAAAAGTTACAGTGTCTTGATATGTAAAAGAATACAGTATCTATGAAATTAAAGGTAACATGATTTGTCTTTGGAAGGAAGTCTCATTTTATAAAATCTTTTATCATTGGCATACAATAATGATCAGAAAGTTATACTCTGTGAAAGCTGTAGTAGGTAAGACTTGTACAACTAACTTTTTGTCATACTTGCTGAAACTGACCCTATGTTGGAGCAGAAATACCTGAAGGTAATTTAAAAAAAAAAAAAAAAAACTTCACCGCCTCTGTTCATTTTAACCAATCAGGGCTAGGGTGGGTGTCTAACTGCTAGTCCATCACTGCTCAGGGACATGCATTCACTCTCCCTTGTGGGGGGAGGGGCTTAGCAGTGGTCGCTGTTCAAATCATTTGGCTAAATTCTGGATCTTCACTATCCTATCTGCAGCACCTTTTAAACTGATGTTGTTGACAACTTTTAAACCTCTATATCTTTGCATAGTCAACTAAATGCATCTATTCTCTTAAGCTCTGGAAATATCAGAGATTGAAGGCAGAAACACATATGTAAATGTAATTCTGTTAAGTCTCATCTGTTTATTTGATAGAACTCTGTACAAGTGAATTCTGTGTCACCTGGTGTTTAGTGTTGACCACCAGTCACTGATCTATCCATTTAACCGCTTGCACAAATGTGCATGTGCACACTTTTTGAGCGCCATCTTTTTTTCCTTTTTTTTCTAGTGCCTTGGAAGGCCTAAATGACTCATTTGCATATTATGTCCGTCCTTTTCATTAAACCAGACCCTTCTGATTTATGATGACTATAAAAAGCAGAAAAACTGTCGGGATAGAAGCAGAACTCAAAGATGCAAATAGCTTGGAAGATTTATTGGTGAACCACTGCTTTACAATGTTTTGTTGCAAGCCAAGTGGAGCTGTTTGAATGCATTGTAAGGCATTCACTAGTTTTAGTAAAAGGGAATAGAGCAAATTTGGGGAACCTAAATATTTATAATTTACGTTCATGTTGACTGTTTAGTTTTTTCACCACTGGTTTCTATGAATTCCGCAAAAGGCTTTACAACAACTATTTGACACTTGATTGAAAAGTAATCTGTCAAAGTAAATCCTTAATTGCCTTTTTTGTTAAATAGTAATACAATCTCATGCAAGAACCTTTAGGAGAAAAAAACAAAAGGGTTTTTCAAACTGGACCCTATTTTCCTATGTTTTTTTGTTCTAAGTGAATGATGGGAACAACAATCTTTGACATTTGTCCAGTATTAAGCGAGATCACCGCGAGCGACAGGGGACAAACAAGCTACAGTGTAAGTTAATAGGGCAACTGTCCAGCTTGTATTTACTTTCACAAAAGTGCTTGTTTTCCCACTAACAGGCTCAACGTTATGGAAAGGATCCCTTCAGAGATATACCTTTAAAACCTCTTTAAGTCCTTTCTGTTTAACCAGAAACAGCTCTGAGGTCACTAGCGCCAAACCAACCAGACTCAATTTGAAAAAGCAATACTTTTAACATCTACAGAGCCAACATATTTTCACATGTAAATCGGTACGCTATATGTTTATTTCAACCAATTCTATAGAGTTGTGATGGTTGGAAAAGTGGAAAGACAATCCAAAACGGATTTTCATTGTTTAATTTTCTTTCTGTTGACTTTAAATGAAGTGTATTTTACAATGCTAAAATTACTGTTTATTTACATGGAGCCTGGTGGTTTTAGGAAACACAATTTTGCGGATGTTTTTATTGTTTAAAAAAGGATCTTACTCTTTAACAGAGAGTCTAACCTTCTTAGCATGTCAGACTCTTAGAATATTAATCTGAGCCTGTCAATGACAAAACGCACTTTTGTGAACGTAAATACGAGACTGCAGCGATCTCGCTTAAAGGTTCTCTAGGTAAGATTGCTAAGATCCAGGACTTAGCCAAATAATTTGAACAACAACAACTTCTCAGTCCCTCGCCCCTTTCAGGTAAAGCCCAAAACGGTCTCCTAAGCTCTCCCACCCCCCCAAAAGGGACAATGCAATGTGTGTGCATGAGCAGTGATTGACATGCAGTTAGACACCCACGTTGGGCCTCATTGGTGCATCTGAAATGGGAGCTGTGGATTTTTGCAAATCGCACTACAGGCTGTAGGTGGTTCCAGAGGAGCCAGATTTTTTTTTTTTTTTTTAATTACCTGCTTCATGTAGTTCTACTAGAAAATAGGGTCAGTTTCAGCAAATATGACTGTTTTATGAGTCTTACCTACTGCATCTTTAATACTGGACTAAGATCAAAGATTGTTGTTCCCATTATTCATTTTGACAAAAAACATTGGAAAATAGGGTACAGGTTGAAAAAGATGGTAATTACGCTTTAAAAAGTGTTGCATTCATGAGCTACGATGTTTGAAATGCAAGCCAGGAAAACTTAGTAACGTCATAAAAAGGAATACAACAATGCAATGTAATAATAAAAATAATAATGTGAGTGAGGTTTCTTTCAGTAAAAAAGATAGCATTGGTGGTCAGCAGCAAACTCTGATGCTCTGGTGTTCTTGAATGCATCATTAGAGAGAGAGTTTTCAAAATGGCCCCTGCTCAAAGCTACTTTACCGCACGATGAGTGCCGTGGGTTGTAACAATAACAAGTCGATTTTTAAAGCTTAAATAAACGAAACCCTGAAAAGCTGCCTGGAGGGTAAGAAATCAATCTTTAAAAAAACTCAAATGCTCAGCAAGAATCTAAGGAATATGTGATGTGTAGTTTGTGGGATACACCCTGGAAAATTACCAATTTGGTCTTTGTTTGCATAGCACACCTTTCCAGCTCATACAGTGAAAGAACTCAGCCAACGTCTGTGTCTGAGTGTGTGGTGTTGTTTGAGCTATAGAATGGTCTTATGCTTTGGCTAATAGTGATGGATGATTCGGGCCAGCACGGCACCCAAAGGCTAAAGGAAATCAGTAGCCAGGAAACACAACAGAGCAGCACCGCAGTTCATTAAACCAAAAGCCCTCCATCTAAGTTCTGTCATGATCTCAGACAATATTTGTGTTGGTCTTGTGTTTAACATATTTAGAGGTAAATGTGCTAATATTTTGTGTTGCAAACATGTAGGCTGTGTATTTTAAGATGGTTGCTCTCTGAAATTAGGTGATCATAATGCCTTAACATTTTTTTCTGTGACATGAGAGGTGTTGGCATGTAGTATTCCACAGCTTGCAGAGGTCATGTGCACACAGGCCTTGAGAAAGACGCCTAGGTTAAAGGAGAATTCTGGTCAATTTCAACATGTAGCTCTGTTGTTAAGAATTTGGAGTGCAGTCAGTAGCAAGAAAAACGAAAACAATCGGCGCTGTCTACACCGAGTTATCCTCCTACTAGAGTTAGCACCCAACAGGCTTAAACAGGGCAAGTTTTAATCATGTTTTTAGCATCTTAACATGTTTAAAATGTCATTACCAGTGCCTACCCATGTGCAGTGATTCCTTCCAATGGAATACAGCGACTCTGACAACAGTAGATGTGAGAGAAAGGTATAAAAGTTGTTAATCCATACCTCCATGTCTATTTCCTGTTTTCTGGTGAAGTCCACACT
>NC_045745.1:11800716-11801923 GCF_008692095.1 Etheostoma spectabile | reverse complement strand
GTCAAACTCATACAATCCAATATTTCAAAAGGTATTCTTTCCACAATATTTTTTGCCGTTATGTCCTTAGTAATGACTATGTAGAAACAGGCTGTAACCTGACACCACAGTGTTTTCTTGCGACTGACAGCACTCCAAATTTCCAAACAACAGAGCTATGTGTTAAAAATCAACCGGAATTCTTCTTTAAGGAAGATCTTGGCTATGACTTCCGAAAACATCATGTAGCATGTTTAAGTCATTTAATTAAACAACAAGGGCAAGAAAAAAACAACCTAGGATGTGCTACTAGACGCAGAATCTGTTAACTTCCACTATGACACTACCTACGATAAAACTACAAAATCTTGAGCCTGATTCTTTTATTTTTTTCATGAATCTGACTACTGCATGGAATTTTTTTACGCTTACTATTCCTTTCTTCGGGTCTGACATTTGTCTGCTAAAAGACATTCAGCATCCACCATAAAAAATCTAAATAAAGTGTTGGCCTGAATGAATCACTCACTCGCACCATTTAGTTATTTCCCACTCTGTCATTTTAAAGTCCAAATGGGCAGACACAGCATTGCCAACTTCAACCTGAGTCACTGATTAGAACCTTCTGTGGGTGTCTAATCTGAGAAGTAAAGATTGTGATTTCACTAATGTCCTTCATTTTTTTTTTCTCCCCTTCTCCCATGTGGCGACCCTGCATGCCCTTTCTCATCTGTCATATCAAGGTAAGAGTACTTTACCATTTGGTACCTAAGATTCTTGTAATTTCCTGGAGCTTTTCAGAGAACAGGGCTGCTAAATGGTTGCACATGAAAAAGCAGAGCACTACATATCCCACATTGCAGCATTCATTGCTGCAAGATGTCCTTGGAGCCACACAGGGTCTGTTGTACATAACGTACAGGCAGTGGTAAGTTCTGCCAATTTTAGGGTATTGACTGAGGAAAAAAGGTTATTGTCCATGTTCCCAAATCTGCCTGTGAACCCGCTCCCACAAGTTTAGAGAGGAGCATTTCATTTGTTGGTTCAGTGCTGGGCTCAGCCTAACATGAACACTGTACCGTGAGCGGCTTCATCCTGCTGGCTCTGTGGGAATTCATAATGTTCAAAGGAGTCCTAGTTTAGATTTGTCTGCATCATTTTAAGCTGAAAGGAGAAATGCATCCCCAAAGTCCATTTGTCTCATGCTACTATTTGACTGTGAAAGTGA
>NC_045745.1:11790833-11800706 GCF_008692095.1 Etheostoma spectabile | reverse complement strand
TTTTTATAAAGAAAAAAAAAAAAAAGCCTGTTTATTCTGTGTCGGCAGTAACATGTGTTTGCCCTTGAACGTCTGTCATTAGGTGAATGCTTTTTCTCAGACTTGGTGTATTAAAATTTCCATAAAATCATTTCTGATCTAACGTTTTGTTTTGATTGACACAATTTGGGTGAAAAACAAAGTCCCTTCTTTTCTAAGTTGTAGCTGTGTTGTAAACTTGTAGATAGACAAAATGCAAAAGGCTGGCCATGGACAGAAAACTTTGGTTAAAATTATGGTAACAGTTAAAATATTTAGATCAGAATGTGTGCTGCATTTATGGTTACAATTAGAATCAGCATAAGGTTCATTTTATAATAGGTCTTTAAGTTAGTGTATTGGAGTGAAAGAGGTGCGTGTGTGTGTGTGTGTGTGTGTGTGTGTGTTAGGGTGTGAGTGTGAGTGCACATATGGCCTTGCATGCCCTAGTTGTTTGTCCTCCTTTCCAATTCTCAGAAGGTTGGATTGAAATTCAGGTTAGGTTTTCTTTTGGGCGAAAGGCAAGTAGGGAATCATTGTCTCCCGTCTAACTCGTGGTTCACGCAGAGCAAGGCCGCTGTTGATTTAATGATATTGCAACACAGATCGGGCAGCTAAACTGCGACGTGTTTCATTACAATATCTTCCTCACATTCTCAGAAACACAAGTCCCACATTTTCTTCTATTATTTTTGCAATCTTCAGTGTTTCAGAATTATCATAACCATAATCACATAATGTTCTGGCTAAATGAATCTCCCCAGTAGGCAAATGACATGAATTTTCTAAGATTGTAATATTTGAAAGCAGAACAGTGGTGTGTTTGCTGTGTGTATCAGAGAGCCATCCTGGCATGTTTATGATTGATGCAAAAAGTCTCCTTTAGCGTTATATTTAGACTTGGTCAGGGCTCTTACCGTCACTTTTTGACGCTCTGGGTCGGGGCTATTGGCGTCACTGTTCAACGTTCTCGGGACTTGCGTCTAGCCCCTTGTCGTCATATTTAGACGCGCTTGGTCAGGACCAAGGTTGTTATAGTTTTGCATTTTTCATTAGATTTTATTTTTATTTACTTTTTGTTTTCAAATTCAGTTAGGATCTAAAAGCAGGTTTGCTACTTTTATTTTTTTGAAAATGCTTAGTTTTAGTTGGGTTTTTATTAGTTGTAGTGTTCATTTGAGTGTTTTCTTGTAATATGGGTTATTTGGCAGGGGCAAGATTCAAAAAAGGTCAGAAAACGTATTGTGTTATAATAATTCAACAAAAACATTGTACAATTTAACAAATATGTATTCAAAATGTGTTCAACAATAACACCAGTAAATAAAATATACATAGGATGAGCACAAATATGTAAACAGTCTACACAAGATGCCGCAGTAAGTGCCAAAAGTGACGTGTGCCAGGAAAAAAACCTTAAAAGCCTAAAGAAGACAAACATGAACAGGTGTTTTGAACTTTGCTTAAAGTAAAGTGGCAAACTTTTTGAAGTCAATTGACTCACAAAGTTATGTAGACATCCAGGTATTAATCCATATTCTAAGCCACGCTTCCTCCCACTTTTGGTGTTCCCGAGAATTTACTAACCAGCAGCGGGTCACCAGTGAAAGACAGGCCTGCAGTGTTCTCTGTCCTGCGGTTGTCTCCGTCATGCTGCCTGGCCCCGTAGCCATACATCCATGCCCTGTAACGGGGTTAGCTTCTGTTTCGGGGAACGGGGGCTTGGCGTTCTCCTTTACCTTGTCAACATAAGCTAGGCTAGCCTAGTTTCTCAAATGTACTTTAGAATTTGTGGGATTTTCCCTTTAATAAATTGTCCATATGTTTTACCATATTCCACTGCAAGGCACTTGCTTTTATCTAACACAGTCATCAAATAGGACTCTGCCACTTTCCTCCAACTTTCGATACGGCCATGATGCCAGGCGAGGGGCACAGAGTGGACTATGTTGGGTTCAATTTGACAGATTGAAATTTCTGGGTTCCCAGTCTGAAATTATATTATGTCTATGTCGTTGATTGTATAAAACAGATCTATGGTTGGAAATGTCAACTCTGAAAGATAACATAATTTGCTCTATGAAAGACATTGACATAGACAAAAACTAAGGACATTTATGCGATAATTTTATTTTATTTGAGTTAGTTTTGCAAAATGACATTACAATTTTAGTTATTGTTTTTTGTAATGCCTTGTAGTTATTCTTTATTTCAGGCAACACCGTTTTTCCTAACGAGCTGCTGCTCGGCCCGGTGCGTCCCATAAAGATGCTAAAGGGTGATTTTTGCGTCAGTATCTGACGCTGAGAGCCATGCGTCAGTATTTTGCAAGTTGACAGTTAGAAAAGGTCAATCTGGAAGGAGATTTGAGAGAAGGTAAGGACAGGGAGAGCATGTTAGAGGACATGTTAAATGCAAAACCTCTCCTCCCGGCAGAAACAATAGGCTGGATTCTGTTTGACATGGATGAGCTCTTTCTCTCTCTCTGTCTTACTTCCCTAGATTATATTTCACAGCTGTCTGAGAAGACTAAAGGGAACTCACTGCAAATATTAGCAGTCTGTACCAGCGTCCTTTCTGCCAAACTGTTGTAAAGCACATAGGCTTACAGGACAAGATAGAAATGCAGTCCTAAGACAGACTTACACTGATTTGGTAATGTGGGGAGAAGGAGGGTGGAATTAATGCCAGATCTACGTCATAGTGGAAGGAGTGGAACAGAATGGCATTTCATGGCTATCACTTGGAAGCATTCAAGTGTTTCACTTCATCCATGTGCCAGACAGATGGCTGCCTCTGTCTAAATCTGACATGACATGACCCACGAGTTACATAGATGATACTCATAGACATGTCAGAGAGGCATTTCCTCTTAACACCCCATAAAACAAAACTAGTGAAGACAGTTGTGAAGAGCGTCCATTCCCTAAAATCTGCAAGTTGAGAAAACTCAGACTATGGATGTGTTTAATAAAAGTGCCAACTTCTGTCTTGAAAGACTGATCTAGTCCTGGCTCAGGTCTCAGTAACTAATTTGACCTCTAAACGAGAGTCTTTGTAATGAATTTGATAATCAGTGTTTTATTAAAAAGAACTGTGGTGGTCGTCCCTTGGTTGTCCCACCTCAGGTCCACCCAGGCTCTATCCTTTTGCCCAAATTGACGATTTCTGGCTTCAGCAACTTTGATTTCACTTCATCAGAATATCTTCTTCTGATGTCCTCCCTTTAGAGTGTCTCCAGTAAAGAAAATTTGTATGCAAAAGAAGAGCCCCTCAGGTCGTCAACAAGGAAAGACGATAAGTAATCAACTGAAGTTGCAATCAAATGCCCCTGACAATCAATAAAAGGAAGCGTTGTTTGACAGCACTTTTCTCAGTTTGAGCAAATGCAAAAGTAAATACATAGTGCTTTAAAACGACGGACAGTGAACAATCAATATCAGCCAAACAATATCCATTATATTCAAACTGTTCATAAATAAACCATTTATCTAACTCTTGTTTTTTCAGAAATGTGCTCATTTTTTTCTTTATTATTATTTTGTAGTCTTTTATTAAAAACAATATGCTTGGAGCCATCCTTATTGCAACTGCAGTTTGTCCACATTTCTACATTTTAAATGATTTTTGCAGCAATGGTAGCAAAAAATGCTAAACTCTACATTTTGAATTTAAACATCGACTTACATGTGTAACCAGGGTTGCCACAGTGCACCAGGAGTGACCCTCGTGTTGTATCTGGTGAACTGTGATGGAAGCTAACATTGTGTACTCTTGCTGGATGAAAACGAGTGAATGAGGGAGGACATTTTTTCCCTTGATGCATATTAATTGGAAGTTAATTTTACTTGGTTTGGCAGTCACCTTTCATCCAGATCATTTGGGAATTTCTCCTCTCTATTTTAAAGAAAAAAGACGCCATGCTACTTGGAATTGAATGCCCCCAGGTTTTCAAAACATCTTTTCAGAGACTTATGGGTAAAACCATAAATGCTACATGTTTTTCTGCAGCTTATACTGTAGGTCAAGCACACATGATTTGTTTATGAAACAACGTTTAAAGGTGCCCTCCCACTCAAAACGTTTTTCTTTCTTTTTTAATGTTAGGGTCATATGTGTTTGTTTTGTGTTGTGAATGTGAAGATGAACTGCTAGCTCCTCTGTCTGCTCTGGCCACTGAAAAGAAATGAGAGGAGAAATCAGGCTGATTACAATATCTGGTCAGTCTGACGTCATGTTGCCTGAGCTCATTATCATTCATGAGCTCGCCCAGTTGTCCTGAGTTAAGGATGCTGATAGTCAGGCTCTCATTGGCTAGCTGTTAGCCAATCAGAGTCAAGCAGCTTAGTTCATTGAATACTAATGCAAATTAGAACAAATGGAGCTGAGTCTTCTTGCAGCTTTCTATACCACGCTAGAGTGGCTTGAAACAAGGTAACCAAGGCATTTCTTCCATGGTAGAACTTCAGACATTACCACAAAGTAAGAAAATATGTGTGAAAGGGCACCTTTGCAAATATTACATTTTCTTAGGCCTGGGCCCAGTTATTTAAATATTTGACTATTCCATTGGTATTTGGTTTTAAATTTTGGGATTTGGATTGGCTATTTTTTTTCCAATACTGTAGAATAATCAGTGTTCTTTAATCTTCATTTAACACACCCAAACTGCATATCTCATGAACATTCTCTTACACTGGGCATATTCCGCCCGTTGCTGGTAGTTGCCATGGTTATGTTAGTAGCTCAGAGAATGAGCTATGACCAACAAGACCCAATCATGACCAACAAGACCCAATCAGGCGGCGGAAACATTGGCGTTAGTGTTGGTGTTGCCAACGGTCTCTGTTGCCGACCGTTGAGACTGCAACACAAGCCCAGAGATTACAATCCAAAAGGGGTATTTTCTCATTTCTCCAATTCAGGGGCTATGGAGCACCAGAGCAGTATGATTGTGAGGTGTAAACGGAGCAAAATATATTTGTTTTACAAGCAAACATGGCAATGTAAAAGTGGCCTTAAAGTACAACCAATTTCAAAATTTTGCCTGGAAAACAAATTCAAATTTGCAGCTCAAAACATGCTCAGTGAATAGAATAATTACATATCTGGATTATGGCGTTCTGTTATGATTATCACAATATCTTATAATATATAATACATATCTAATGACTGCAGCTCTCCCACTACCCTGTCTCTAACCAGTCAGAGGATGGTGAATATATTAGAAGATGGAATGGAGAAAGAGAGTAGCGCAAATTAGATCTGTAATGCAATAAAAATGAATGAAGGGCTTTTTAATGAGGAGGACTTTTTTCCTTTGATGCTCCCTCTGCCAATCCAATTGTTTTATTATTGTGAGTGGGAAGTAAGAGCAGCAGGGCTTCGGAGGCGGGTTTACTGGAGACTCAGATTAGCAAGGTCAAAGCACAATCATATCATCAGTCAAAAGGACATTACACATTTTCAAGGATTTTACATCATGTAAAGGTCATCTTTTACCAAATAACCCCACTACAGTCTACATCCATTCCAATGGTTAATGTTTATATCTTTTTACTTTGGGTCAAGGTCCACTTGCTAGACACAAATGCTAGACACTTTTCAGTGAATGCTTGATCTTTATCAATCTAAAAATAAACTAAAATTGCCTTCAACATCAAAGCACATGTGTGTGTACTGTAGGTTTCTGAGGTGAAGTTTTGAAAAGAGAAAATCCAAACTTGGTCAAAGGGGATGGAGGCTCCTATGGAGCTGAGGTGGAATGTGGGGCAGGCTGACTGGTTTCCCTGATTGGGAATTCCAAAATACCAATCATGGGCAATGCTGCACTCTTTAATCGGAAGAATTGTTACATAAAACTCCTGCTGATTGCAAAGATGTTTTTAAGGCAATCACTTGATAATGACAAACCATTCAGCTGAAATAGTTGACAAAGTAGCTAAAATAAATTCTTCCTTAGAAAAGGCCAGTCCCTAGAGGCCTGCAGTAGTTTTGTAGTGGCAGCATCCTCTTGTATATTTCCACACATTCTGTAGAAATGGCCTGTGCATTCACCTCACATGCTCGGGTTGTTTGAGTTTGTCTTGCTCATAGAGGAATAGAGCATTTCATTTTGCTAGTGTGGCTGCAGGGCATGGCTGGTGTTCAACTGGATTGAGTTATCAGCCATCCCTGCCCTGTTGCACACCAGAGGGGGAGCTGTGTGAATCATTAAATCACAGATCATCCCCAAGAGCAACCAGGCTTCATGTGCACTTTGAGTTCAGTGCATTAATTGGACGCTCCGGTGTGTATGTGCACTTGTGTTTTTCCATTGCTTGATATTCTGTCAGACCAAATGGGAATGGAATACTATAACAACACCATTTTGTCAGGTATCAGATTATTGTCTAATTTCCACTGAACAAAATTATAACCGCAACACTTTCGTTTTTGCAACCATTTTTCCAGGAGCATTTTTCCATTTCTCTCAAATACTCACTTGAATTCTCACAAATCTGTTTGAATCTGTGATGGTGAGCACTTCTCCTTTGCCGAGATAATCCATCCACCTCACAGGTGTGGCATATCAAGATGATGATTAGACAGCATGATTGTTGCACAGGTGTGCCTCAGGCTGGCCACAGGCCACTCTGCAGTTTTACTGTATTGGGGTGGTCAGTATCTGGTGTTAGGGTTTAACCATTTCTCTCTCTCTCTCTCCTCTCTCTCTCTCTCTCTCTCTCTCTCTCTCTCTCTCTCTCTCTCTCTCTCTCTCTCGTCCTGACTACAGTTTGTCGTCATAACCGAGTTGAGTGGGCAAATGCTCACATTCAATGGTGTCTGGCACTTAGGAGAGGTGTTCTCTTCACGGATGAACCCTAAACATAACACCAGATACTGACTGGTTTTCTGACCACTCCTGGGGCAAAAACAAAAGCGTTGCATTTATAATGTTGTACAGTATATTTAATGAAAGTTGTACTGCTGATCTGAGAGCTGTCACTGACCCACCAGACCAAATCCTGGGCAATTTGCTGTGCTGTTTCTTCCTCACTTATTTCCATTTCATATGAACCTTTAAAAGGTCAGTTTAATTACAATAGGTTTTGAAATGACTTCCTCAGCATTCGTTTATACTACCTGATACCTGCCTTATTCAGCGTGGTTATTTTCTCCGGTTTCTGGAGTTCAAACAGTTTGTGTTTAGGTTAGGAAAGTGAAGAATATTCAAAGATACGTTTGCATTTTTACATGAAAGGAGGACTGTTTATGTCCCTCATCTAGCACAGTGCATTCAGTCAAGGAATGAGAGTATTTAACTAATAAAGACTCCAAACCAGTCCTTTAAAGTAGGTCAACCACCAACTGGCTGTTTGTTAACTAAATTGCCATTAGGGGTTTAGCCACTTGAAGAAACGCCCCAATTTGATATGTTGTTTTGGAAGGTTGGAAGGTATTTGGTTATAAAATATCTTAAGGTCAATATGTGAAATAAATGAGAAGAGGCACTCAAACATTGTTACCTTCGCCCCATCTATTGAACAGGAAAGTATTAGTTTTTGGAGAAAAAATGCAGGTTTGTGTCCTTGAAAATTGATGACACCTGGATCAATTCACTTTATGAGGGGATTTATTGTATTTGTGGTAAATTATTTTTGGCCAGGAACCAGAATAAATAAAACTCTGTGGGGAACACAGCATCGTATCTGATTTACAGTATGTAGCTGGAAAGGCAATATTGTGTTTATCATTGCTTCCCATGTGAGGTATTGTAAGTAATCGCTCCCAGTAGGGATGCCTTCTCTTCTCATAAACAGAAATTGATCGCCACTTTTGTTTATGTATCTATCTCCTATTTATGCTTTGTTTTTATGGCTGCCATGGGCTCAGACAGTTCTCTCCAAAACTCTTTGAGGATTTTTTCTTCCAATGTTGAATTTTGCATGCAGATGAAAATCCTTCTTGAGCTCTTCAAAGGTCACTGAGTGCTTTGATGTTGTTTGACAGCAGCGAGCACAAATACCCCCATACCTTGCCTAAGCAAGCACTTCTGACATTTTCCTCAAGCAATAGTGATGGATTGTCTAGGAAAGCAATATGCATGAGCATATCATTTCAATGTGAACGTCTGACCATGACAGGGTGCTGTCTGAGGAACTCTACAGCACTTCAACCTGGGAAAAAAAAATGAGGAGCTACACAGTTGTGGATAAAAGGTTATCCAGATTTCTTTCGCTCAATATTGGGATCACGATTGTCCATCACCAAAATGTATTGGTAGTGTTTAATAAGAAGGTTTAACTTGACTCTCATGTTTCTGCATCTTGACTTTAATAACCCTCAAAGCTTTCAATCAAAGATAACTTTTCTTCACACGTCTTCGATACTGACTATTGCCTGCAAAACTACATGTGATTGGTCAGACCTGGGAATAAGGAGGGCTCCATACATGGTTGTGTTCCTGAAAGAACTAAACGCGTCAATAAACTTCTGATTATGAAAACCTAGTCTTGGTTAGTATATCATGAAGGGCCATGACAATGGCACAAATATTCTCTACAGAAAACAGGGCAAGCCTTTCTAACATTACCTACAGTACAGCATCACTTTCTTAAGAAACCTTTTGGATGCATTTGTGACTTTACCCCATTTCTGAGGGGAGGTTTGAAAGGTTTTTTTTGTTTGTTTGTCCTTGGTCAGCCGAAGGCTGTTCAGCAGGCTGAGTGAGACAGCCTGTTATATTCCTCCTGAGAGTCACATGTAGGTGTATTGCCTATTTGAACAAAGGATAGAAAAGCTCCATGACTGACTGGGATAGACTGAGACACCTGCCCTCACTATGCGGCAGAATTTCGACAAATGTGTTTGCTTTCTCAAAAAACTCAAATTCGCAAAGCTTTTTTAAATATTGTGATACATTGTTCATGTCTTTGTTTGGCCATTTGTTGGTGCTGCACTTTTTAGTGTATTGTGAGCTGTCAAAAACAAAAAAAATGTGTAACCATTGGCAAGATCATGTTTTGCTAGAATTGTTCAAAGATGCACAAGACCATCACTACAGTTGTAAAGTTGTAACTTTGGAGAGTTAAACAATGTGTGCACACCTCCCATGTCCCAACAATGCATTAAGTGGCTCTCTGTTTCATACAAGTAGATTGTTAGATTTCCCATTAATGGTGGAACAGGAGCGTTTTAACATCAAAATCCATTTAAGTTTAAAAGAAATTACCCATGCAATGTCTCCACACAATACTTGTGCACGATGGCTTACATGCAGATAGAAAAGTGTCACTTGCATGCTCATATTAACATGCGTCCTCATGCTCCTGGTAGAAACAAAGAAAGACCCATCCATCAAACCCTTTCTAAACAGCGTGACCAGTTGTGAAAAAGTCAACCGGTTTCCCTTTTAATGGAACAATGCTACCAAGTCAACCCACATTGTAAAAAGAATAGTGCTGTCAGTTAAATGCGCTTTTAAACGGCGTTAATGTAAATCCATTTTCACAGCAACACGTTTTTTTTTTATTGTGAGATTACCATTCTTTTGGCCTAGCAAACTTTGAAGTTTTTTTACATGCTGTTGCAACAACTAGTTACGTTAGAAAAAGTACAACACCACACCGGATCTAGCTAGACCGGAAACAAGACAACAGGCACGCCGCACACACTTGTTTGGGCTTTCGAGCCGGCCAAAGAGTAGTAACGTTAAGTTTCGAGCGGATGGCGAGTGCGAGACGCTGAAATGGACGCCAATAAGATTCTGAATGGAAGGTTTACTTTTTAAAAGTTGCCAAATGCTTCCATTGACAAGACCAAAGTGATCGGTGTGTTTTGTTGTGGTGAACTGAGCGATCATCGCAGCACGTC
>NC_045745.1:11778217-11790823 GCF_008692095.1 Etheostoma spectabile | reverse complement strand
TGAAATACCACTGGATGGCCAAGCACACAGCTGATGTGAATCCCCCCCCTCCCCCCTCCCCCCTTTGTCAAAGTATCATTTTCACCCTTTTATTGATGGACAGTCTTACACTGGGTGAGAGATTCTTTGCTCCAAGTGAGAATGACTGATCCAAGCGAGAATGTTACGTGTGAAATTGAACACTACTGTAGGCCATATGCCAATGGTGTTTTAAATAAAAAATAAAAAAAATTGTACAAAGCAAACCAATCCACTTTTCCATGTTCAAGAGCATTAAAATGAGAAAAAATAATGGGACAAAAAGAAATCTAGAATAGATATAAATGCGTGATTAATTGAGTTAACTATGACAATGCGATTAATCGCGATTGAACATTTTAATCATTTGACAGCTTAGAATTCTTAAAAGTGGGAAGTAGCAATTTTGCATTTCTAGGGAGAGTTTGAGACTTTTGGAGAAATTTCAGTACAGCCAGAGAATTCATGAAACCCGGATCTCATGGCCATTAGGCTCTGCACGTAATAAGGCACAAACCTTACCTCTCAGCTTGTGGTTGCTGATTGGGTACGACATCTGAAAACATACCTTTCATGTTATTTATTGCACCATTCTACTCTCTGTTTTAAGTTGGAGTCTTCCTCCTATTCCTTTGACAGACTTCTTTTGTAAATGAATTGCATATGTAAATGCAGCATGCAGTGGATTTATTGCAGAGTCTCAACAGCATACCTCTGTTACCTATGAAGAAAGAAATGCCAATTTGGCTACTCTGAAATCCTTCTTCTTCGGGGAAAGCTACATCTAAGAACTCGAGGCTGCTTTCTCCCTCTTTTATCATCGTTCTCTTTTCTTATATAGTGTATCGCCTCACCTTGAGTTCCCTACCTCCTCCCTCCTGTTGCTCAGTTTTTTTTTCTCAGTCTCTTTTTTTTTTTTTCTTACCTTCTTTCTCTATACTTTAACTCCAACTTTATTTGGTTCTTTCTTCTGCTTTTTTTTCTTTCTCCCATCTCTCCCTTTTCATTTCCTTGTCCCTGGTTTCTTCTCTCTGGGGGAGTTTTGGATCAGAGAGGCGTTTTGGTGCCAGGCTGCGACAATACTTCACGCTAATAAAAAGGATGGTTGAGAGCACAGTGGCACTGCACAGGAACATTTTCCAGCTATTGCCATGTTTTGTTTTGTTGGCAAAGAGTCCATATCTTTTAACGCACTGCTCTGTCATTATCATCAGAGACAGCAGTCTGTGGTTGCGTTCTTTTTGATCTTGTGGATTTATTTGGCATGATGAAAATGACCTTCCCCTAGTTACATTACTTAGTGAAAATGATGTGGACTTGACATGGACACGTTGGTAGACAAATTCACTAAATTGGCCTCCAGCAGCTTTCCTGGAGCTACTTTGAAAACTACCCAGGGCAGTTACCTTCAAAATTGCCCGTTATTGAGTTAGATTAAAGTGATGTGAGAACATGCCAAGGCAATTCTTCAGTCTGGTAAACTACATTTCAGCCTTTCAAACACGAGTGACTTCATATTGACCTAAGTGCTACACGTCATGCTTGTCACAACTCTGTCGGGTTGCGTTGGCAAGTTAAGTCGCCCCCCCCCCCCCCCCCCCCCCCCCTTACCTCTCACAACACACTGCCCATTCCATGATACTTCTTCCGTAAGCCCTTTGCATTTGATATTTCTTTTTTAGCATGTCACAGTATATTGTTATGCCTATTTGACTTAGTAAGAAAATAGTATGAACTACTATTAGCTGAGTGTTGAAGTGCCTTAAGCTACAGTTTAGCAAATGGCTATTTAATGCTGTCTCCTGGAGGAAAAAAAAAAGATGAAAGGTTCTAAAAATATGTATTTGTTTGCCATAATGCAACAATTCAGGAAGTGTACATTTAAAAAAGACCCTTTTATTAAACTTTACTGAATTATTTTAAACAGTACCAAAAGTAATGTTTAGTACATAAACAAAAATAGTATGACCACATTTAGGAAACTACAACAGTAGAAATTTTGTTTTAAGGCAATTTTGAGATATGTAGATGCATGTTAGCAGAAATAACACATACAGGGGAAGTTCATCATTTGGTATGCATGAAAAAACAAAAAGCAAGAATCTGTTTAATATCATTAGCACATTATTAACGAGATAAGTCTGTCATTAGCATGTAGTTGAAAAAGGCCTACTGGACTTGGTCATTCTCTAAAGTGGGCAGCAGCACCGGGCCGTATTGTTATTCACATAGTGTGTTCTGCTGCTGAAGACGTCGTCATAGCAACCAGCAGATCTGTTGTTGACGTTTATTGCGTGCGTGTGTGTGTGTGCATGTGCGTGTGCGAGGTGAAACCGATGTCTAATTGTCAGAGCTGCTGACCTCGGGGGCTTGTCATCCAAACCGCTGATGACACACTGAATAACAACAATGCAACGTCTCATTTCTTCAGGCTTCCAATAACATTCAAATCACACCTACTAGATTGGGATCATTAATTCTTGAAAAGGAAGATGTCATGGAAGGAGTACAGAAGCCCGTTGTCTTTTGCCCGAAGCAGAAATGTGTCTGTGATCTCGAAACTGAATCGCTAAAAAGTACAGCATGGGAGAGTTTGATGTCTTGCATAAATTTGCATTCCAAATTGTTTGCGCTTGCTTCGTAATTTCAGCCACTTATCTAGAAAACATTGCCAAACAGATCACTTTTGTATACGTTTTAACTTGTTTTGTCTGCCGCACTAACCCTGTGCAGTAATGCATTTTAAATGTGAAGGCCTATTGGGTACTTCTGGTGCATCAGTATTTCTGCCAGCTTAATATCCAACCAGATATTTGGGCTCATGTTTATCAAACAGCAACAGTAAAAAAAAAATGATTGGCTAAAAGTCAAGATTATGATTTATACATTCATAGTTACAGCAAAGTGTTGCAGTAGCTTTCAAGAGCATCTGCCAAGTGATGTATCCTCAGAGAGAAATAGCCAGTAATTCAGTAATTGGGCCCTATTTCAATCCCACTTCTTGGGTCTTTTTCATGTAATGTGCATTTTTTGTGAATTCTAGGACCTAAACTAAGTTAACCTCTCCGGAGCACTGTTAATTACAAGACTATTTTGAAGTTAAAAGGCGTTTCATTGTAGCCGGGTTAGCTCAGTTGGTAGAGCAGTCGCACATCTATACTGTAAAGGTTTACTCCTCTACACAGCGGCCGCGCGTTTGACTCCGACATGCGGCCCTTTGCTGCATGTCATTCCTCCTCTCTCTCTCCCCTTTCATGTATTCATCTGTCCTGTGAAACTAAAGGCAAAAAAAGCCCTTTTTGATTAATAGCTTTTATTGTTATACGTGTATAGATAAAAAAAAGATTTTCAGTAGATTTTCACTTATCTTTCACAGTGTATAGCGTTTTACTTTTAGTTCACAGGCCAACAGCATCTCTTCAACAGCAGTAAATGTGAAGGTTGCCATGCAATACAAAACGTAGCCAGTGGATTTAGTTTACTTTGACATGCTAGTCCTGCCCCGTCCTTAGTTACTGTTTGTCAATACCAAATGTAATAAGGATGAACCGGGCCGAAGTGGTCAGATGGTAACTCTGTCTTTACATATTAGTGATGATGTTCATGTAGAGCTTGCATTGAGTTTTAGTACACACACATTTCATTTAGTCATTGTCAATTGGAAATGAACATGCTGCTCATATGATCTAGTTACAATATGTCACTAATCTGTTGAGGCAAGATGTCTGATGTTGTCGGTAGTCTCCCGTTGCCGGACCTGTCTCCACAGTGTTCTCAGGGTTGGAGTATGGTCTGACTACACTGCTTATGTATTCTGACATAGGGGAAAAAAACACTCTGGCTTGTTTTGTATTTCTTTAAACCAATCACAACCATCCTAGGTGGCACTAAGCTCCGAACACAGGACCGGTGCTTTTGCAAAATAGATAGCAGAGATGCGGGGAGGGACGTTGTTGATTAACTTTGATTGTAAAGGGCCGTATTGACATTTGAGGGTTGGAGTTCAAAGAAAAAAAGACCATTTCTATTGGAAGCACAACACTTCTGGCTCAGGGACAACCGATTTGTGGATGGAGGTTAAGGTAATATAAATATCACTCAAGCACTTCAGTTGATGTCTTCCGTCCCCAGGGCAATACAACAGGTGTGATTTTCTGCTGCCCTCCAGATGAAATTCTTCACCCGGCTTACTTCAGGACTCTGTGTGGGTCTTGAGACTGATGGCTGTGTGACACAGCCCACATCTCCCAGATTGTTTTCTGAAACGATAATCACAGTTTACATATACTGCTCCCCTCGGCCTTAAAATCATGTAGGTTTAGAGGTGGGAGAGGTTGTGGAAAAGGCATTGAAAAGATAGGGAATGTGGCCCCGTGGAGTAGAAGCCTTTTGATACAGTTACTTTTAAAAATGCAAATTTTGAAAGATGGGCATTAATGCTTAATAGAAATGTTGTTGGGCAGCAACATCACTGATAAAGATGCAAACAAACCTAAAGGGCTGAAACTTGAATATCATAACTTTTTAAAAGTAAACAGCTTTGATGTAACAGCACAGCATGGACACATGGTAATGCTTAAGCAGATAACCACCAATCAGAATGGAATGCAGTTGGACTCTGATCTGAGGATACCAACCAAGACAAACAAACCAAAGCTTCACCAAACACTTTCAGGGCCAATGTGATTTTTCTTTTTTTCTTTTTTAAACATCACAAATCTAAGGTACAAACATGTACCGGTTTGTTTGAATTAAAAATAATTGTGTTTACATCTTGATATTGTGGGTGTACCTTAGTAGTAAGGTACAATAAAGACTGCATCCGAGTGTCAGATTATTGAAGTGGTTGAGGAATGTGAAGGCTGACTTTTACTCTTTTTTACTTTGACTAGAGTAGTTCTATCCTACTCACAATGCAACACTTTACTTACTAACAAGCTATAAACAAACTAAAATTAAGTTGTTAAATATTATATACTGTGAAACAAAATGTGTTTTTCAGCAATGGCACGTGTGTAAACCCCTTTCTGGTGTCAAAAACACTTTAGATTACAACTCGGATATGTCAGTCTTTTTACATGTGTTTTAAGTGTTAGTCCTGACTATAAATTTCCAAGCAGCTTCCGATGCTCGTTTGATAGTGCGGGGTCTGTTTTTGATGTACATTTGGATCATGCATTGCACCTTTTTATACAACCATACTGTGTGTAAGCTTGTCAAGAACAATGTAGATCAAAGACCTAAAAGTAGGCTACTGCAAAAAGCAGAACGCAGTGAATATGAACATGTGTGCACCTACTATACAACAATGCATGACTGCTTAGCACTTCTGTGGCCTAACAGAAAGGAGAAACATGGATTAGATCAAAGGCCCTTCTACATTTATTATTTAATACCAAGTTGCAATCTCAGACCAATCTCACCACAGATGGAATGCTGAAACTGAAAGATGCTTATGTTAATTTAACCATAGTGTTCTTGTATATTCCTCCCAAGTATGCAACAGTGCATCAAGTATGAGTGAGATCTGTTGCCCTACTGGAGGTTAGCAATATTTTTATTTGATAATCCAGTTAACCAAGTGGAGCAAAGCTCACCAGTAATATACTCCACTAACTTCCCCCTGTCCCAACTTCCCAGCATGCCAACACTATAGTTTAACACAAGCGTCTGAAAACGTAAAGTGCTGCTATAAAAATATTGTGCTACTTTAGCCCCCGTTTCAGACAGATAAGTCACAATTTATGTTGCAACTTGAGGTCCTTGTCAAGTGATCATAGATCATTCTTGCCAATTGAACAAATGACTAATGCTGTCATTTTTCTTGTGAGGGCAGTCTCTACCC
The DNA here is from genome assembly GCF_008692095.1 of Etheostoma spectabile. NCBI lineage: Eukaryota > Metazoa > Chordata > Actinopteri > Perciformes > Percidae > Etheostoma > Etheostoma spectabile. The sequence goes on along the minus strand of NC_045745.1, from coordinate 11,784,960 downwards.
TTTCCAGGAGGGGAGCCTGGAGCACCTTTGTATTTGCTCCATTTTCACTCTTGTAAGATGAAAATGTGCAACAGACAATGACATTTTAGAGGTGAGCAGGTAAATCAAGCTCCAAACCTGTGAACACAAATACATTGCCGTTCTAATACGCTTGTTGATCCACTCATAACCCTCCGTGTATTAAATCAGTCACCAAAAAGGTTTTCTACCTCGGCTACACATTGCTCAGTGGTTTGAGACTCACATACAACACAGACATAATGCAATACGGTGCTCTGTTAAGCAGAAAGACATCTGGCCTGGTCAGATCTACATAATTCTGTTTTCTGATTAATAATGCCAGCAAATTGAACCCTATGTTTTCATAATTGCATAAGAATGATTAGGAGCATGATAATGGATATGGTGATGGGACAAGTGATTAACAATAAAATGACATAAAAGCGGTACCAGAATCTTGACAATCTAATAGTTGAGATGTTCTCATTTGGGGTCATTTTGGGGCGTTAGGAGGTGTAATGGACTAGCATAAATGCCGGTAACTGGGCCGCAAGATATGGCTCATAAGCCAATGACAATCTTTCCAATGCCTGGATCAATGAGGAACAAGGCAGCACAAGCCCATTAGTGGATCACTGCAGCTTGGAGCTACTGTGAAACACACTCTGGGTTTGCACACGCCTCACGAAAGGCCCAGCTTTATTTATCTGCTCTGTCAGATGAATCAATAGCTGCCGATTTGAGAGCAAAACCGCACTGATCAATTTCCATCCACACAAGCACACAGTCACGCCCACACACACACACCTTACAGCCCTTTTAGTGTTTTAGCCCCCAGGAGAGCAGCATGTGTGAAACCATTCAAACAAGCAGTGGATCACTGCCTTTTTTGGAATTCTGTGTGGCCACTCGGCACCTTCTTTAAAAACCTTGTCTGATCACAGCTCCAAGAGAAACCTTGACATTTTGAATGTCACTGCCTTGATGGAGGATCAGTAACAAAAGCTATTAAGTCATTTGAGGGAAACAAGCAGGACAAAAGCTCCAACTTTTCCCCTATGACAGGAAAAAAATGAATTTCAAAACAGCTAGCTATTACTTGAAGGGCTCTTGAGCTTGATTAGTCTGCTTTTTCATGCACAGTATGCCTGATCTTTATTATCATCCAGTGAAAGGTCTGAACTTTGATGATCTAACTAATCCCAGGTGTGAAACTGATAGATGAATTTGGGCATTTGCAGCATCACAAGTATATAATTTGCTCTGTCTTCTTCAGTCTGAAGAAGACAGAGAAGAAGTCATCTTTGACTGATGGGAAGTTCCCTGAAATGAATCACATGTGAAATATTTTTTATAGTATTAATGATACTATTTAGGACTCAAGGTGGTCTTATTTATTTGATTGCCAATGTAATTATGGTTTGTACAGACGACCACTCTGTGTTGGCCCAGAGTTAGTCCAGAGCTGGCCTGATTTGTTGGCCCAAACCTAGCCTGCCAGACTACATTATCTTGGCTCAGCATTGGCAAGTACTACTAAAATTTTCCAGGTGCCATTATTTTAAAATTACCATATGTGCTCACACTTGTCAGAGTTATTCAACAGTTGGAACAATGTGGCAAATTTCCCCTAAATATAAAATTATGCCAGTACAGACACATTTATCCTAATTCTGCCCCCCAATTTGGCACTACCATTGGCATAACAGTCTCCTGACCTGGACTTGCTACCTGAGTTAGGGTTTGATTGCCCTGCTACCTCACTGCCAGTTGTTAATGAGTTCAGTTCCTATCTTTTATAGAAATCTAACAATCTCTTTATGTGTTAACATATCCAACAAAGGTGAGGACTATTCTGAGATAAACGTTTCTACACTAGCAACTAACTGAATAAGATAACTTCCTTAAAAACCTGAATTGATAAAGACTGAAAGACAAAGATATCCTCTATAGACAAAACTGTTGAAATGGAGAAATGGCAGTGGCAACAGAAGATTGATATATTGAGTAGTTGTCTCATTCTGGTACACATATAATAATCTCTTATTTGTTGTTAACATGGCTTTCCAAGATGGAAACAAGAGTTGGGCCAAACCGTGATTGGATATAACGGCATTCGCAGGCTCAGGTCATCACATGATGTATTTCTTATTTTATTTAACAATACAAATACACATTGTTAAACAGGTAAAAATGAGTGCAACAAATGTATAAATGGCATCCAGCTAAAGCTCATTTACAGAACACAGGAGAGCACTATTTATTTAATTTAGACAGGCTATGTGTTATCGGTTTCTCTATTTGTCTATTAGTAGGGGAGACCTAAGGTAAACCCAGAGGTTGTGCAAATAAAATTATCAGAATTCAATCTCAACCAGTTAGTTATTAATTGCACTCTGTATATTATGTTTGTCCAGCATATACAAGGTTGCACAGGGAACTGGGGGTAAGTCAGTGAGCTGTTTATCCCCCTGGGCTGTTGTTTGGCTGGTAGAATAGCTTGAGACCTAGGACACTTAGTGGCCCATCAACTCAAGACAAAGGTTCAGTTGGACAGACTGAACTTGACAAATGTCGGACAGTAAAACAAAGACCGAGATCATAATGACTGTCTTATTATCCATAATTGCATCATTGTATGCAAAGGGCCTGTGACAAAATGTCCACATTGGGTGTCAAAGCTTGAGTTATTGCTTTAAAGCGCTTTCAAGTGTACCAAAGTATAAACAGGTGCTGTAGCATAAGTTTGTAGCTCCATATTTTTTATTTATTTTAGGAAATTCCCTTTAAAATGGAATAAGTGGGAAAACAGCTGAAAATGGAAAATGCCTGGATCCACTCAAACTAGTGCTAGTCAGTGAGCATTCAGAGACCTGCAGGACTTTGGCAATTTGCCAATGAAGACTGAAGGCTAGATTTTCCCAATTCAAAACCTTCCCAATAGACTGAAAACAAAAATTGTGAATTTGCAGCTGCTCTTAGGTCTATTTGAAAGCTATATGCTAACTCTTGCTCTAAAAACAGTTTAAACAGCATAGGTACAACACTAACACACTGAGTGCAGCTACAGTGTTTCTATGTATTTCTAAATGCTAGAAATAACGTTTTAAGACAGTTGGTTTCAATTTTTTGAATATATAGTGCTTAAAATATAGAAGGTACAAGGTTATTTTTTGAGATATGACGGATCCTTACCACTCACTTATTACACCATCTGTGGATATTACATTTAATTGTAACCATGTACACACACACACTGCAAGCAAACAATGCATTTTTGCACATTTTCCATCCTCTCCCTCTCGTCTGTGTGTGCCTCTGCTGCTCTTGAAAAGGTCACTTTAATGACAAAGCGACTCTGAGAAACAGAAATGGCAAGACATGGAGGATATGTGTAGATGTCACACTCTGTGGGGAAAGTTTGACAGTAAGTTTACAAGAATGGTCAAGGTTAAACAGATTCTCTCTCAATCAATAAAAAGCCTGCCTGCTCAGTGTGGTTTGCTGTTTAAAGGACTTCTGTGACTTTTGAACCTCATAATCTAGTTGGATTTCACTTGAAGGACTAACTGAGATGTAAAAGGCAAAATATCTTAACATTTTCAGTGTGTATGAACCAGTTATTTATGGCATGCACATGCCCTTGAGTGATTTTGTTTTCACATTGTGTTTCTCTATGTGGTCAATATGTAACACATGAGAGAGTTTGTTTGATGTAGTGCAAATGTATGCACACCAATTCATATGATATCCTAAGAAACTAGGCAACCGCCGACCGGTCACGTGATGCAGGCTAAAGAGCTTCAAGCCGCCGGCTACAGAGCTCTGTCTTAGGGCCATAACAGTTGACTTTAGCCAAGGAAAAAGTAAGCGGCGTGCAGCGACGACCGTTAAGTTCAGGCACTAAAATGACTAGTGAAGTTTAGGAAAAAGATTGTGTTTTGGATGAAAACCCGGGGAACCTGGGTGAAAGTGTTTTGTTTTCCCCGCTTTCCCGCTTCCCGGCCTGAATGCGCTGTGTTTAATGACCAACCCGGTCTCACGCCAGTTTGTGAAATGGACACGTTATTTCAATTTATTGATTTGTGTACAGGTCACGTTAATGTCGTTCATTTCATCTACAGGTCACTGGCTTCACATCTAAACTAGTCCCCCTCTTATATACTCACACTGTACTGTATCACATCAATGCCTCCATCTGTCCAAGCAAACAAAGGCAGGGCTGCTAATGTGGGCTGTATTGACTCTGTACCTCTCACTCTCTCGTGCACTCTTTTTTTCTGAATATGGAACAGTCAGGATCAATATTGTTCCATTAGCAACAGCATGCAGATTGGGTGGTTGCGTGGTCACAGATGGGCAAGCTGCAAAACAATGGGCAGTGGCTACAGCCACTTAGTTAATTACAAGCTATTTTGTTTATTTCGCCCCTGAGGACCAAACAGTGAAGGTTGTGGTGACATCTCTTTGACTTACAGAAAAACTTCCTCTTTGGAAAACCTTTTAAACATTCTAGCAAGAAGGAAACGATTCTAGGTTTCAGTTATCCAGTGTAGTTGTCTTTATTTTGATCCCAGAGAGCCACAGGAAAACACAGTGATATTAGAAGACAATAAAACGGCAAGAAAAACAACCTCTGTAATAAAATCCACACAATCTCCCACATACAGGGCTGGGATATGGCTGGTTTCATTCATGGTGACGGTTTCAAATACCCTACCAGTGAAGTACCAGGGTGGAATTGAAAGAGAAATAAATGATGAATTTACTTTAGAGACACAGTGGTTGGACAAAGAGATTAATAACTCGTTTATCACATAGCTCAGATTGAAAACATTTGCACTCCCTTGCGGTCCTTCTGGTGTAATGGATTGTACACATAAATTTCTCAGGAAATCATCAACAAAATCAAAGAATATTAAAGAAGTTTAAAGGTGCCACTCAACAATTTTGCAGAACTTGAATTATTAGAGTCATGAATAAAAATAGCCTCAACCATCCTCGTTGTTATGCATTTCAGCTCTTGGAAGAATAATAAGGCACTGCAGATGTCCCAGAATAGTCTGGTTTCCTTTGTGCATGTAAGCTTAGTCTCAAGAGTTGAGAAACTGCTTTAAGAGTACCTTTTTGATTGAGTACACATAATTGATTACATGGTTTTAGAGTACCAGGATTAGAAAGTGTAAAGGCACACTTGTTTTTAGAAAAAACTTTCATCAAATGGCTGTAAATAATATGACCTTTTTTGAGCTACACTTGACTCATCATTCAGTTGAATTTCTGTTACATTTCATTGCTTTTGATTTTTTAAATCAATTTTAGAAAGGCATGGTATGCAGCAAAATACTGTTTTTGTGTTTACTTGAACACATAGTACATATTGAGATCAACACTATTATGAACAGTATATGCACTGCATTAGTCAAAGAGAGTTATCAGTGAGGGGAGTAACCAAATATGCAGATATATGAGACATAACAAGAATTACAAAGTAAGCGGACCCATTATAAGGGGTAATGTGAATCCAAAAGCAATCCTATAGAGACATCAAGGCCACAATGTTATCTATTGAGCACTGGTGCGATGATTTCAACTGTTGAATCAACCTTTTTTTATAAGATACTTTTTGGGCCATTTTAGGCCTTTAATGACAGGACAGCTGAAGACATGCAGCAACGGGCCGCAGGTTGGAGTTGAACCCAGGCCCACTGCGTCGAAGAGTAAACCTCCATATATGGGCGCCTGCTCTACCAACTGAGCTATCAGGGTGCCCGTAATCACCCTATTTTTTTAATATCCGCTAATGTTCCTCACTGTTCTAGTGTCTTACAATAATTCTGGCAGCTGCTCCAATGCTCACACTGACAACTACAAAGTGTCTGGTAAAGTACTTTTGATGTGTCTCTATATTAACAATTTAGCAGGCAATGGAAGTGAAACAAATGGCCCATCTGAGGCTTTGCCCCAAAATCCCTTGCACTTTAGTGCAAAAAGGTTTCTGCTTGGCACTTTCAGCTGTATATAAACTTGATCATTTAGCTTCTAGAATAAAGTATGATTTTAATTTGTCCAAAACATTAAGCCCCTTTTTTGATTTATTAAATTGTCCCAAATCCCTCTACTGTAATATTGGTAGAATCAATACTAATAAGAAAGATTTGAAGAATCAGTAGAAAAGTACTTTAATTTTTAGTTTTCTTTACATCACTCACTGTCCATTGTCCTCATGTAATGTCTGTTATTTGACTTTTTTTTGTCAATCAAAAGCTCTCATTCGGGGGATGAAGTGCAGATTGGACTCGTAATGAGTCACCTAGATTTAACATCCACAACAACAGTACAGAGCTTGATAACAGGGATTTCAGACAATCGAGCATTCACAGTCCATCAACAGATTTGTATAATGCAAAGGTACTTGTCACTGGGACAAAAGGAACCAACGCCAAACCGTGTTATCCAACCTGTTCAGTGCAGAAGTTTAGGGGGTGGTGACGTGTTCCTTGAATAGTGGAGATAATCTGTTTAGTATTGTGTTCCGCTGCCAGAGAGAGGGAGGAAGGGAGGGAGGGAGGGAGGGAGCGAGCAGCAAGCCCTTTTGAGGATAGAAAGTGGTGCACATCTTTCCTCACATCTCTGAAAATGGAGGACACACCATTTTTAGTAGCTAACTGATGTATTATGGGATTAATAGACTGTGTGTGTGTGTGTGAGAGAGAGAGAGAGAGAGAGAGAGAGAGTGAGAG
>NC_045745.1:11775571-11778207 GCF_008692095.1 Etheostoma spectabile | reverse complement strand
GTTTTATAATTTCCATTTTTGAGATACTCCACTGGGCTGGCAGGGCTTGGCACTTCAACTATTTCTATCTCGACACAAATATTTATTGGGTCATAAATAGTATTCTATCATTAAACTGGTAGATGGCGTAACCAAAGACTACACCACTTCTCATCTTTTGTAGTTTTATATTGGTGTGAACTAAGCTAAAATTATAGTTATCACAGTCTCCAGCAAGCATGAATATACTCAAACACTTTTCTTTTAAAGACTTGAGGCAGTTTGATGTCTACCAAGACTTTTTGGGTGTATTTTTCTTCAATATAGAGTGAAAGATTTCGCTTGGCCGTATTACAGCCAGGAAACATTTGACAGCTGTATCTACAGGCAGGATATAGCATCATATCAAACGTAATTCATTTAGTCGGTTTTTAAACCGCTTTGTTCAGCCACAAAAGGAAGCCAACGTGCCAACAGCACTTCATTCCTGCCCAATGGGGACTAATAGGATGTAGCTGAAACCTACAGCATGTAAATCGTCTTTGTCATGGATGTTATCAGCTCAGAACGAAAGCTCCAAGTCCAGTTTGTACGGGTGGGTTTTTTTTGGGCAGGGAGCAAGTGGGTGTATAGTTAAAGATATCACGTGCGACAATCAATAAAAAAAATCACCTCTACTGGCAAAATATTGGTTTGCTGATATGCAGTATACAGTATATATTTTTTGTTTGTTAGAATGTCAAACTTTTTCCAGCTGTTATCCATCACCAATTACTGCAGGATCCTCCATATATCTATAGTTGGATGACAATCACCTGCAAATAAATGTAGCTGGTTGTATTTCTTGTGTAGTGTTCAGCAGCCTTCTCCTACTGAAGCTAATAAAAACATAAAGGCCTAATTATGCTCAAAGCAAATAATGACTCGATTAATGAATGCTCCTGTCTTTCTTTATTTCTTTCCTGCACATTCTCAGCGAATATATCATTATGATGGTGTTTACCATTGTGCTGAGGGAATATTAGGGACAGTCATTGTTTTTGTGGATGAATGAAAGCCCTTTAACATCATCTCCCCTTATACACTTTCCCTGCAAATCAACCTGTTTTTGGCATTGGTATTCATGTTAAACCGGTTATTAAAGGTCAGCAGATCTCTGCATAATTTTATGCATTACTCTGCTGCCTGTTATAACCCCTGGACTACGCCACAGGCAAGACAGATGTATGTTGATTCAGGCTGCTGGGTTGCCGGCTTTATGGAAGGACGTGTGCCCTAGATCAGCTGCTAAAGTCTAAGTGCTTTAGCCGGTAATGTTGTTCACACAGACATTTTGCATCGACGATGTTAACCTGGCCAATATTAAGCATTGGTGTCGCCCGTTGTCTGTTGTTTTTGCGGTGCCTGGTAGTCCTCACAAATAGTGGAAGATCATTTTATTGCCCTTTAATATCATGAGAGGAAGTTTTTCCCAATTTGTATACGTGTGACAAAGCTATGGAACACTTATCAATCGTTATGCATTTGTATTATAATTATAATAAATAGTGTATTCACTGACCACAGTATGCTGGCTCCTCCCGTTTTTTTCACACAATATTTGACGTCAAAGATTCCTAGAAAACAACTCTAGTTCTGTAGCGATGTATCCATTAAAAGCATTTAGTAAACAGAAGCTACAAGCCAACCGAGGCAGATACACAGACAATCATTACTCTGTTATGAACTTTGGCACTTCTGTCCAGGAAACTGCCGGTATTGTAATATAATGTGCGGGAAAATTTTTAAATATAAAGTCAGATAAAGACACTTAAGACTTTTGGCCTATTAACTTGCTGAAACACTTTACCAAATTTGTTGGGTCTATGCTTTTTATTTGCTCAAAGAAAGATTTGCTATGGCAACAGTTACATATAACTTTTATCAAGGCCTTTGAATTTCATCCTAGTTGATCCCCTGCCCTTGTTCCCTTGTTAAGGACCAGCAGGCCCCACTACTTGTATGCTACAAATTGCTTGAGTGCTCAGTAAAGAAAGGATGTCAAGGCAAGATAATATGCTGTCTGAAAACATCTCTCTTTGGGTGACTTCACATGTTGTACATCAATGTTCCTCAGTCTGTGGTTCAAAAATTCAATAAGGCAATTCAGCAACAAGCTGATCACAGCTATCTTTACTCAATGTAGGATCACAGCACCTATTGGGCTGGGTACCAAATACAATACTTTTTAGGCACAGACCGACTTGCCTCTAAAGCAGTGGTTCACAAACTTTTTCAGCTCAAGACCCAAAAGAGAAATTTGTTGTCTCCCCGGGACCCAAATTTACAGAACAAAACCATGAATTTAAATGTATATGAAGTATACTTATTCCACTATAAAAGTAAACAAAAACAGAAAAGGTCTCTATTCTCCTTTTGGTGTCTCACCCCTTTCTCAACTCATGTTCTCATCCCCTCCCATCATCCTTCAGTACCGACACCAACATTTGTTTAAATTATGCTGACTTGAATTTAATGAGATGCATGTGGCTGGTGGGAGATATCAACCAGCTGATCTGGTCTAGGTTCGGTTTTTTGAAAGTGCCCCATTCTGAGGTCACGCTGAGCCTTTAGTCTGTTCTCTGCCGATTGGCGACCCAATAAAACGGGTCTGCGAC
>NC_045745.1:11773792-11775561 GCF_008692095.1 Etheostoma spectabile | reverse complement strand
TCCCGACCCTAAGTTTGGGAAACATTGCTATCAAGTATCGAAACATGCCTTGTCATTCAATACCCAATTTCAATACCTAAATCGTATCAGCGTCGGGGAGCCAATAAGCATGCAGCAAGCTTCTACCAAGGTCTAATAATGCTTATGATTTACTGTCTAACATTATGTGTTGCAGAAGCAGGCAGGAAATGTTCTTGGAAGTCAAGGTCTTGGTATCGGAACCAGTACGGACTCTATGAATGATACCCAGCCCTATGCCCCTATGGTTTCATTTTTGATGAACTCGGCCCCCTTTTGTCTAACTCTGTATAAACGTACAAACTGCGATGGACAGGGATGTTGTGTTCTAAACTAGAGTACAGTCCAGAAACTGTTGTAGAAATTTATTGGTATTGATGAACAGCCTCACAGATATATTATTCTCAATTAGTGCGATGACAGACTTAAAACATTTACAGTCAAATGTGCACCAAGTGCCAATTCCACATTTTATATGATGATAATGAGGTTTTCAAAGGATTGCTTAATTAGTGCTGTTGATGTGTGCGGGTTTAAGATCCATTTATAGCAGCAGCACTTAATTTTCCAATCCTTGGATGCTGGTACATGGTGACAGAGAAGAAGTATGTGTGTCTTTTCAGAGGCAAATGTTGATGCAAATGCATGCTGGCATTTGCTGACAATGTGAAAAATCTTTCTCTAATGTTGGCTTGATGGGCCGTCCTGGGAAAAAAGGGCAGAGCTGCCATACTGGATTCACCAGTGCAAGCTGTGACTGTGCACACTCTGTTCATTACTCCGAGAAAGCATGATTATCTCTGCCCCCACCCCCTAGGCCTCAATTAAAGTTTGTCGCTGAAATGAGCACAAATGGGCGCCCACCAGTTTTACCAAGCTGCATTTCAGTGACTTACTGTGAAAAAAGAGGATGCTCTCTGTTCTGTCTCTAAGGGTTCAGTTTGTGCTCTGGGTCAGACAGGTATTCTTAAAACTGTTCCACATTAAAAAGCCTGTGAAGATATAAGCTTAAGACGTCACAACTTTCTTTGGTACATGTTTTGTTCCACTGATACCCACTGCAAAAAATGTTTAAAGTGGGTTAGAAGATAATTAAGAATGGAAGCTTTAATCGGAGTAGTCATTTTGGATATAGTTCAAGCCCTTATATCTAGACTTTTAAAAGTTAGAACTTTGTGCCCAAAGTGTCTGGATCAACACACCAACACACTGTGGCATCCAGCACGGTAACACCCCCAACAACACATAGATGGCACCAATTTTAATGGGTATTGTATTGCATTTCTGTAAAGAGAAACATATGCCGTCATAAAAAATATTATTTAAACAGAAAAATAAATTTTACACATTCTGGCTTTGAAAGAATTCAATAAATATTTAAACACATTTTAATTTTGCCCAGGTACTCATGTGAACTGTCTCAAAGACCACCGGAGATCCCTTGGCCCCACTTTGGCAACCACTGCTCCAGCAGATGAAAATACCAAGTTAATAAAACCATCTGTTAAAATACAGTTCTCAAAATTGTTTTCTACTGCAGACGTCTGTTACCCTAATGCCCACATTGTAAAAACAGATCTACTTAATTAGAAACAAATGGTTTGTAAAATCTGGGGGGCAAGCTCCTTAAATTTAGACTGTAATGTGAGTGGACCCTAATCTCAAAGACATGGAACGGCTTTCATTGGCTGGGAAAGGTGAGTGTGTGTGTGTGTGTGTGTGTGTGTGTGTGTGTGTGTGTGTGTGTGTGT
>NC_045745.1:11764186-11773769 GCF_008692095.1 Etheostoma spectabile | reverse complement strand
TGTGTGTGTGTGTGTGTGTGTGTGTGTGTGTGTGTGTGTGTGTGTGTATTTCCCAGCACCATTTATTTTTCAAAGTGGGTTGGATCGTCTTTGTTTCCTGTTGCTAAGAACACATGCAGTCCATGTGAGGTGTGTTTATTTGCCATATCTAGTGCCCCTCAAGATTCTGTTTATCTTGGTTCAGTGTTTCAAGTCAGTCTTAATAAACTTTGCTTTCAGAAAGCCTTCTGTTCCACTGTTACAGTTGTGAACAGTCACATCTGTCTGGGAGCTGCCCCTTACGATCATTTTAGTGGCTTTCAAGTGAGTCGTCAAAGTACTACGACTACGTTGTTTTCAACATTTCACAGTCCAAAGTCAAGCCACTTATAACCTAAGGGCTGAGATGTCTCTTCATTTAAAATGGATGAAAACTATGCTCTCTGGGAAAGTGGAACAACCCCACGAGCAATGGATCAAGTAAAAAGTGAGAACCATGCTCAGTAGGGACATCCACATAATGAAATGGAGGAATTTGGAGGTAATGGGGTATGACATTAGCAAGTCTCACATTACCAATTTTCGCTCCATGAATGCTCTTCTAAGCTGATTCCAGGATGGAAACTAACAGCTGCATCTGCCAGCTTTGTCTACTTGTGGCCCCCCACGGCAGTGAGAAAAGACAGAAAAATGTGGACTGTTACTGGTAGTGTACACTCACAGGCAGTCGGTGATTCAGATATCAAAGAATGCCAAAAGCATAAAAGAGGTTAAAGACCGGTCCAGCTCTCTCTGGATAAAGTGCTTAGTCACTACTGATTAAGAGCCACTGTACTTCACTATACAGATTCATTATGGGTGGGGGAAAAAAAAACATGCTGACTAAAGCATTTCTCAAACTGTTCTCTGGTGCAGACCCACAGTGTGAGTCAGGCTTCTAAAACAGGTGTATTGCTCAACAAGTTCAGGTCAAGTTCAATTTTCAATTGCAAACTTATTTTGGTAACACTTTACTTGAAGTATTCTACATAAGAGTGACACGACACTGTCAAGAACACATGCCACTCACATGACATAGTCATGACGCATGAACCTTTTCAATAACAATCACTTGTCATGACAAAACCGAATGACACTTACTAAAAAAGCATTATGTCATAACCGTTTATGACTTAATATTTTATGACAGTGTCTTGTCACTGTTCAAGTAAAGTGGAACCCTTGTTTCTGTTACCCCTAAGCTACCATGGCCCATGACCATGTCTCAGAGCCTGATGCTCTACTTTAAAGGACACAGATTCGCTGTAATTAGTGTGTTCTTATTTCCCCCCGCATAGTGTTAGGGTTATTGAGTTTTTACAATAATTTCATCTTTCAAGACAAATAAATCTTGCATGCCTGGAAATAACTCTATAGGTTCCAGTCATAATATTATCGGGCTGAGTTCTCAGGAAATTAGGACATTTTTATCATCTGTTAAGCAGGGCTCAGACTGCAGGAGTTTTTGAAACCGCTTTTGAAATCATGTTGCATCAGGCACATAAAGAGAATTTTCACAACATATTCTCTTCTCTAATCTCACATGCCACATGCAAACACTAAAAGATTTTGAAAATAATGGCACATCATACATTACAGGATGTTAAGATTATCATGCTAGAGGGAGCAATGCACCACCTCACGCAATCTCTCTCACGTGATCTCATGGAGAAACAGATGTAAGCAAAACGGAGACGGACCTGATGCGACAACTTATCGTTAATGTGGCTTTGCAGTGACAAAAAAGGAACGGGGGCTAAATGTGCGTAGACTAAATAGTGGTTGGAGAGACAGGGTCATCTTGGGTTGTCTGTTGGTGGTTCTTCAGAACTGGAGAAGAACTGGAGGTGAGTTTGATCATTTTTGTCCATTTACATATGGAAACACCGTCAGCTGCTGCAGGACTGTTGGCCACTGTGAAAGTACCGACATACAATAATTCTTCCAGATTTTAACTCATATCGATCAATATATAGATCATCTGGGCCTAACATCGGTACAGGACCAAGGTCCTAGACCAGTTTTCTCCATCAATTATTGGGAGGGGTGAATTGGGGATAAATATGCCTGAAACTTCTGTCGTCTGAGCCTGGCTTTACATTCAAGCCAGGATTGTATTGTGATTTTGAAGGGCTTATTCAGATTTGCTTTTGCACAGATTCTAAAATTTGAAGATTTTTCTTCAAGTATAGCACTTGCAGTGAAGTGCTAAATCTTGTATTTAGCCTCTCAAGCAAAGGCAACCATTACTTTGTGAAGCTATAGAAGAAGTACAGGAGAAATTTCATCTGAAATACTTCATCCTCACTCAGAATTTCCCCTGCCCTCCTTTATGCTGTGTTGACTTTTCCACTCATGGAGGAAAAATGAGTGCTCTTTGGAAATCTGAGGCCTCCACGTGGTTACCACAAGTGGTCAAACCTTTTAGCCAGAGCCAGTGCTCTCATCATTCTGCTATGTGCATTTGCATAAGCAAAACCTGTATGAGGAACGATCTGAATCGGCATTAGCAGTAGATTTTGAATGACTGTGGCAACTCAATGCTGAAGACCTTGAGCACATGTAAGAGAAAATATAACAAAAGCCCACTAACATTATTTTTTACACCAATCCGTTACCAATGATACATCACACCAAAAGACCTTGTTTGCACTTTCAATGGACTTGAATAGATAATGGTAAATATGCTACATTGCATCTCTGATGAAAAAGCCTGCAAATCAAACTCATTTTGTCCCTATATTTATATGTGCCCTTACAGTAATTATCTTCTGGAGGTAATAAAGATAGAGATTTTGCACCCCCACTAGTCATTTATTCAATAATCTAAGATTAATACCACCTGTAACTCCAAAACACTATGAACGATAGCTGACAAAATATCCGTTTACTAAAGTAAACATTTTCTTGACTTAACTGTTTTTATTTGGATTTTTACATTGTTCCCATGAGATGTATTTGTCTTTTGCTTACACATAATCCAATGCTGTTTTCAGCTGCCACAAAAAATCCCCCCCCCTGGGAGATCTTTCTTGCTGATGGAGGCTGGTTCTTGGTCACCACCTGTCTGCCAATACGTTCAACCATTCTTACAGCCCTGGCAGAGCATCTTTAGAGAAAAATCCCCAGCAATCCATCTTAATCAGAATTATTTACCCCTAGTCTTATATAATGAGTATGCACCAACCTAATGGGTTACAAATGAGGGAGAAGTCTGGAAGAATGCCACTGCAGAAATAGCTGCAAAAACGTCTGCCATCTCCTGCTTTCTTATCACCGGCTCAGGCTCCTCATTCAGCTCCCTATTCAAACCATATCTATTTTACCCTGACAAGACTGCCGGGTTGGCACAGAGTACATTGCAAGAGGCTTTCTTTGGTTGTGTGTACATGTATTTATATAACCAAACTATAAATGAAATGAGGCCAGCATACAACCTACAGCTATATGCCATGCACTGAAGAGTATACAGTATTGGCTGTTTTCAACCGAGACATTATTCAAATGTTTACCATAATAGTACATAGAATCAATTAAAAGTGAGGAAAAGGATGACAATGGGTGTGGGTATTTGCTAGGTTAGCTCACAATCAACTTTTTCTTTCATTTGGGAGGGAAAACATTTTGTGCCCTCTTAAGTTGGACTGCCTCAAAATCTTCGGTATGACACCATTAACTGGCGCAGTATCGGCTCCACCAGCAGCAAATTTAATTTCCAAACAAGAAGTGAGTGTCTAACTAAAAAGACTGTACGTGAGCTTCCTTTCATTAAAAACAAAACCTATGCTGTTTTGTTTTAAGCCTAATTGATTGGGATAGTGAAATATTGTAAAGTTAGGCTGGGTACTCACTTCCAAAGCTAGCAGCAAATTTCTTCTTTGCAATGCACAATGACAAATGATGTAAAACAAGATTATAATAAGCTCTAGGGTGGAGACTAGTCAACCTATCATTTAAATCAGATGGAACATTTCTGTGATCTTTCTTTTGTGTAGTCTATTTTCTTTCCCAGAAAGGAACAGCATTTGCAATGCAATCTCTGTGGGACATCATTCCTCTGATTCTTGTGTTTTCGGCTGATATTGCTGTGTTTAAATTCTAGCATATTGCTTTGACAACATCATACTGGAGATATATTACACAGTCAATGACTGAATGTGTTACCCCCCCAGGCCTCACTTTGTCCTTGATGGCAGCACCCTTCCTTAAACTGTAATTTAGTTGTTGTTCACCTGTCACTTTTGTTTATCATCAAGCATGCATTTTACTTTTAGTGATAGCTCATTCGTTTAGCATTGCTTTAATAAGAAAGATGTGAGCTGAGGAGAGTAATCTTTTCAGCAGACACAGGATGAAATGGCTTTTCGGAAAAATAGGGGCTATTTTGCTGATAAATTTGGACGATATAGAGAAGATTAAACAGTGCTCTCAGTAAAACAAGGGATGGAGTGCGGGAGGTACACAATTGTGAGCAAGGAAAAGCCAGAAGACTACAGAGATTTTGGGCCCTTTTTTAACAATCTAAGGGCATGGGGCCGGTGCGTTTAGGGCATGTCCAAATCCACTTTTGCTAGTTTGAAGGCGGAAGAAAGGGTCTGTGCGCCGGGCTCATGGTTCAAAAGGATTATACTTAGTGTCTTCATTAGTTCATAGGTGTGTTTTACCTGCAATAAACCAATCAGAGTGTCATTTCCCATTACCTTTAAAAGCCAGGCAGGTTTGTACCGTTTTGTTGGTCAATGGTGTGATTACTTTCTGCTGCCGCAAGTTAGCAATATGCCAAGCCCTCACCTGATCACACCTCCTTGTAAGACCAGCACGCCCATGGGTGCAAAGATAGGCGCAGGTGCATTTGTTGTTTAAACAGCGTAGGCACGAGACAGGAAATTAACACTGCGTCACTCTAAAAATAGCAAAGACACTTTATGCTTTGCGTTTTGCGCTGCGCCGGGCTGTGGGCTCGTGAGTTCTTGAGTGAATCCCATGGTCTGCGAGCTTCCGGCCCTGAGTCTGCGGGTCAAACTGTCTCTGCTCACTCAGTTTTTCATGTTTACAAAATTGTAAGTTATAAAGCTTTTTGCAGCAAAGATTACTAGGAATAGTGGTAGCTTATGTTGAAAGAAGTTTGTGTGTGGCACTGTTATCATTTTAGATTGAATTGTAGTAGGACTCAACTGAACCGGGTCAGTGATAGTACTAGAGTAGAGACTTGCGATTTGTGAGTCAATTTAAAGACTCGGGTTAAAGATCCAAGGGAATCATGATTCAAACAGGTCTACCAGCACCTAGAGGCTGGACATCTCCTCACACCATGACAGTGGTGGATGGAATGAACAACCCTGATGATTTTGCTAAAAGTTTGAGCTGGAGGACTTCTGTGCTAAAGGACAGCCTATGGGCTCATTCATGTAAATATTGCATCCTCTTGGGAGCATGAATATGGTCAGCATATTGAAAGGCAATCTAAAAATGAATTCAATAAAATAAGTTTGTCGGCAAAATTGACATGTTGGTTGCCCAAGATGAAATCTCAGGCAAAGTCCTTATGGAAAGGGTTAATCTTCGGTGGAAACATGAAGGAGCTAAATAAATTATGCATCAGCATACCCATTTGATGCTTACGATTTTAATGGACATATGGGCCTGATAATCTACTGTATACGGGTCAGAGTGGCACCAAAACCATCAGGAGTCATCCTCTGGGGATTATGAATCAAACTTCAAAGTGATGTAATCGAGCTGAAAATATGATTCAGGTCAGCCCTAAATTTCAAAAAAGAGGACTTGAGAGAATTCTTTTTTTAAATGTGTACCATTTTAGTTGTTAGCATTTAGAGACCAAGAGGACGTGCTTCTGACATGCATTACAATTAGGACACCTCACAGGAGAAATGATTTGTCATCGTTTAAGTCTAATCCCCACACAGCATTCAGGTTTCTCTCTCCAAAACTGCTGATTCCCATCTATAACACAGCGGCTATTGAATCTGAGTGAAACTGTCTCCTTGTGAATGAGACATGTTAATGAATAGAACCGTTCCAACACAACGTATATTAAAAGTTTTCCCCGGGGTTCAGGTTTCCTGGCTGTGATAATCACTTAATATGCATGCCTTTAGGCCAAGCCAGGAGCATAGTGATCACAGATTATCATTTGGTCTGCTAATGACTTTATTTTCATGAAGTGCTCATCCTTGTCACTGCCCTTGGGTCTTTGTCTCATACTTGAATATGATGGTGATACAAGACATATTATATTTTGCAAGACTTTTATTTCAGAATTTAGTTGGCATACCTATTTATCAGTATAACAGAGTAGGATGGCCCAAGAGGACCCTGGGAGGAAGTGTTAAACTTAGCTTTTGTTTGACCGCATCCAAAGGTGAATAACATGCCCTCGTCACAACAGGAAGCTACTTGTGTTCCTTCCCACTCGTCTGTCGTGAGAGTATCTGTCTCATTTTTATGGAGGAGAGGTCCAGCAGTGGTGAAAAGAAGAGATGTACTGTAGATTCACCATGGTGAGGCTTGTGCTTGGCTCCGGAATGTAGAGTTGACACCCATATCACACCCACCCTCCACAGCCGGGCTGTTGCATCATTTGTAATCTTTTAATAGTTCAGCACAAACAAGTGAGATCTGATGTCCTCCATGTACTGTAGATCCTAATCAGAGATATTATGATCACATCAGAAGAAAAAAAGGCTTCTTTAAGTCATAAGTATTCTTAATTTTGTCAGCATTTTCCTTTCATGGCCGCACAAGTGGTCTATAGCAATGACTTTCATTTCTGGGATTGTTCAGGTGCCACTGTCTGACGTCCCCTTATTCTGGCTAGTGTTGGCATTTTAAACTGTGATTGGTTTATGAGGACTATGGTTAGCACCGCCCAAGACAATTGTGATTGGTTTAAAGAAATGCCAATATAACATAGTACGTTTCAGGCCCTCTTTTGCAGCGCTCTGGAAGAAGGTCTGACAATGCGAGACTAGAGCACAGTGGATGTTCTGACATCATCGACCAGCCTCTTATCTAATCATGTGTAATTGACAAAAACAATGAAGTCACGTTTTTACAATGAAAGGTAGCAATATACTGGAAATAAAACTAAGTATTGCTAAGAATTGAGAAGTAGGTTAACTACAGAGACACGGTGTCATTCTTTCTGGACTGGTCATTCATGTGCAAACTCACTACTTCAGCAACTTCAGCCACAAAGCAATTAATCTTGGAAATGAGGAAAGGTATGCGTCCATTTCACATGGAAAGAAAATTAACCAGAAATCCAGTGGAGACACATGAAAATTGCATCAAGTGAATCTGCTTATTGCCGACCATCGTAATTGTATGTTGGAGGCTCTGAAAAAGCAGTGTATTTTATGTAGTTGGCCATTTAACCTCTGAGACAGTTAAAGATAATGTGTGAATTTTGTTGCAACCTGCTATTTTTTGTGTGCAAAAAGAATGATTAAAATAATGTTTCTAACATTTCTACCTCAATGTCTTTTTGGGTTATAGTTTCATTGTTAGTTTTTTTTGTATTCCAAATAATTTAAGTTTACCTGAGGATTTGTATGATCCCCTGATTGCTGATGTGTGTTGCCCTGTCACACTTCTGCACCTAATAAGTAATCAGTATTGATGAACTGATTATTGTCATGGATTATTTGTATGGGCAAAGACTTGAAAGCTTGAAAGCACCAATTCAAAATCATTTTACAATAATGTAATTACTTGTGCCCATAAAGAGTTCATGGGACTGGTCCTGAAATTATCCAGCAAACATATTTGAGAACTCATTGCTCTCTTTATCCACCTATAAAGCTAATTTCTGCCTGTATAATTGGCGCGGCTGTTTCAGCGCTTTTAAGATCCCTAGATGGTTTGTGACCCATTACATAAACTCCAGTGTCTCTTGGAAGCAAGAGGGAGAGAAGAAGGAAGTTTATGGCTTCAGTGAAATGCCCTTATCAATGGCATTCATTGGTGCAGCGGGTAATGCTCTGCTACTCTGTCTGGACTGCTGCCACTGCTGTTGGGATTCAGACAGCGAGGCTTTTTTGCATAAACACAGTTCCTTCCTCAGTAGTTTTTGGCTTGCTGCTGCTTGTCATCTTCATCAGGAAACCTGCTAAATAGGAGTGATAAAAGCTACCCATCAAAACATGCAAGCCCTGTCCCATGCCATCATCCTGTTCCACAGAAATGTGTAGCAGGGTGAGAACATACGCTCACGTCGTCAGCCACATAAATAGTTCAGGAGGATGCCGGTACAGTGTGACTGTATATATTACACCTTCAGCAACTTGTAAATCACCCACTAATTACCCCATCAGGCTATTTGAAGACAAGACCTTTTCCACAGTCAGTCAGCGTTTACAGCTTGGATAATTTTCTGCCTTGGAAAGTGAGGCTCTTTTTCAATCAGCACATGCAGTGCAGATTGGTACATGTTGCAGTACTACATATTTTTAGTTCCTGGTAACCAAGCAGCTATAGAGGGCACTGCATCGGTCACACTGATCAACACTTCAGTGTATTTTATGCTGTGATTGTTGTGGCACTCATTGAGCTCTGCTGCCTTACATCTGTTGCCCATGGTTAATATTTGATCCTGCCTTCTGTTGTGAATTTGTCTACATTATTAAGCACTGTGTTTCATTGATTCATAGCATGTCATGGATTTAACATCACTGGCACTTAAAATAAATGAAACTAAAGAACACTAAACTTTCCCCAGGAGGACTATGGAAAAAAGGAGGCTGTGCAATCCCTTGGTCTTTTAGCAGAAGTAAAACAATATTAAGATGGATGCTCCACATCATATTTCATACTAAGAGAAATATTGTCTTCATTAGAATGCCAATAGATCCCACTTTAACAAGGCTCAGAGGACTTGCATCGTACTGTACACCCAATATGTGGGTAGTGCCGCATTTAAGATTTGGAATGGGCTTATTTCTAACAGTGATTTCATTAAATATTCCATTGAGAGATTAAAAAAGTGTAATTCAAAGTTCCTTGAAATATGAAAAGGACATAATGAAAAACAAACTTTTTACAATTTCATCAGGAAAACTAGAATAAGAAAAAAATGTCTGTTTTATTTTCGGAGAAATAGTACGCATACATACCCAAAAGGTCTGTAGTAATGAAATGCAGGATGCAATCGAGTAGGAGTGTGTTAATACTACAAGAACAGTACTGACCTCTATGGTACACCATGTGTTTGACTTCATAGTGGAATTAAAATAAAACTCATTTGGAGCAAGGGTTTAATTCATGTTTTTATCCCACCGTTACTACAGTTAGTTTTTAATTTTAAATTAAATTTAGTTTTAAATTTCTAATAATTAAACTTTAGTTCTGTCCCTGCACAGCCTTCAAAATTCAGGCCAATGAATGCTGTGGGTGTAAGAAAAAATTCAGATACATATGGATATCTACCCATCTGGATTAGCTTTCTCTCATACAAATCTTGATTTCTTTGCTAGAATTGGAAGATGTTTACTTCAATCATACTGTACCCCTCCAAACTAGCTCAACAAATATGCCCCCCCCCCCA
>NC_045745.1:11762396-11764176 GCF_008692095.1 Etheostoma spectabile | reverse complement strand
AAAAAAAAAAGACAGGATGCACAACTGACAGTGATATCAGGCACCATGAAAAAATCAGGTGTATAGTTTTTTCTTAATAATATTCTTCTGAAAAAAAAAAATTGCCCTTAAAGCACAATATCTATTTTTAAATAAGTTACTATTCATGCGATTGATATGGGTTGCTGGCTTCTAAAATTATATTCCACATTCTTTGGAGTAGTGCTTGCACTTTATATTTTGTAGAAGCAGTTAACAATGTAAAAACTAAACTAAATGAGCTCTATGAAAATGAAAATAAGATGTACTGTTCTGTAGGTTAAGTTCCATAATACTACACTAAATCATGTTTTCACCTTGTACACCCATACACGCCCATGTATAGAGGTTAACTGCTCGATGCAGCGGCCGCGAGTTCAATTCCGACCTTCAGCCCTTTGCTGCATATCATTCCCCCTCTCTCTCCCCTTTCATGTCTTCAGCTGTCCTATGAAAAAAGCCCTAAAATGCCCTAAAATAATCTTAAAAAAAAATATATATGTTTATAGACTAATGCAAGAAAGGGCATCCAAATTTTTCCAAAGGTGCTGATTCTTTGTGACAGTGGTGTTGGTGCAGTTTTGAAATTATTGAGTGTGAAGCATACCACAGCCACCTGACAGTGTGAGTGAGTCGATTCAGCAGACAATCAGACACATTGGACAAGAGAGGACTCCTGCCATTCATCATTTAGCCAAGCATAGACTCTTTCGATTTGGCATCATGTCATTTATCATAAACATGCACAGCCTGACTAATACAAGACAACATAATGACTTTTTCAATAAGTCATCACCTGTGAACAGTAAAAACACCGTTTGCTTCATTTTTCTGAACAGGAATCCATTATATTCTGCACACAGATTAGAGCCTGTCAAACAAACGACAGTAATTAGTTGATGGGAGCCACATCTCTCCACTGCAATACACGTTACTGCGAGAGCGAGATATCTTATGACAGCATCAACATTAAAACAAAAAGTGTGTTACTGCTGAGTGCCTTTGGTTGCCACCTTAGGCTGATGAAAATCCCATTACACTGATAATTCACAATTGAGTGAAGAAATTGCTTGTTAGCTGTACAAAACATGGTCAAAAGAAATTCTCCAGCAGGACATCTCGTAGTCGTACAAATGAGATTTTCGATCTGCGAAATGGGATCATGAAGCTTGAAGCCGTGTGTCATTTCCCTATTCGCACTCTCTGGCTGCTTTTCTCAGAAGGAGCTATCTGTTAAATTGCAAAGGAAGTGGTCATGCAGCAGAAACGGAAGGTGATGGCTGTTGCTTCTGATGAGATTTCACCAGAGTAAGAGAAGCAGTGTGCTGATAACAGAACAGCAGCTTTCAACACAGACTGTAGTCAAGCTCTTCTGCATCCTGGAGGTTTGTTGTTGCTAAGCAGCTCATAACAAAGGGAGTGCTTTTGTCTTTCTCAGTCTGTTCAGCCTTGGTGACTATTGTTGCGGCTAGGGCTGTAACAATATCCAATATGAAACCGAAATCACGACACTCAGATCCACAAACCTGTGTCGTGAAGTGAGAAGGCAGAATCGCGACACACCCCTTCCAACTCCCAGTGCTTACCTTCCCATCCAGATCCAATGCTGCCACATCTTTAAATTAGCATTAGTCCTTTTGATGCCTTATCCCCTGTTGTCTGGTAAATTTTAGCTTACTGTAAAGATTAGCGTCCTTAGCACTGGCGTTAACTAAGGGCTGACCAAGCTGGTTGCTAGCTGGTTGGGGGCTGACTGTGGATG
>NC_045745.1:11761494-11762386 GCF_008692095.1 Etheostoma spectabile | reverse complement strand
CCGGGGCTGTAATGATAGTGGATGGTTGCTAGCTCATCTCTTTTTTCATTGATCTTGTCTGATCAATCTAACACACACCGAAACCTGGCCAAAAAAGACGTTTGAATGTTCCTTCTTAAAAACTGTTTTGAAAGATTAGAAACTATTATCTCACATTGTGTCTATAAGATGGCCAACTTAGAATGAGATATACATAACTTAACATTACTTTTGTTGTATATTAACTTTAACAATCACATTTTTTTAGAAGATCTATATACTTGCACATTCCAAAACTAACCAACGTAAATAAACTAATATCTTTTACCATCTCTACACATCGTCTGCAATGCTAAACAATTGGCCACCTAGCAAGCAAGCTAACATAAAAGCCAGACTCTAAGTAAAGTTGCATCCACACAAACACTATTGTCACATTGTAGGAAAGCACATTGCTATTGCCAGATGAGGGAAAATTGTGTTTGGCAAATTTTCTGTAACCAGTGTATGATGAGGAGATGTTGGGTGGGTGGTCCCTCTGCTCAGCTCCCACTGTAGGAAGACTTCTTTCCGTGAGAATGGATGACAGACGTGTGTCATTTCACTATTTGCACTCTCTGGCCGCTTTTCTCCAAAGGAGATATCTGTTAAATTGCAAAGGAAGTGGTCATGCAGCAGAGACGGAAGGTGATGGCGGCTGCTTCTGATGAGATTTCACCATTTTAAAGTGCTCATATAATCCTCATTTTCAAGTTCATAATTGTACTGAGATGTTCTATCAGAATATGTTTACATCATTTTTATAACACATGCTGCAGCTCCTGTTTTTACCCTGTGTGTTGAGTTCTCTGTTTTAGCTACAGAGTAAGGCATTATACTTCTATTCCATCTTTGTTGGGAGTTGCACATGGGC
>NC_045745.1:11761368-11761484 GCF_008692095.1 Etheostoma spectabile | reverse complement strand
TAAGGACTACTAGCCAGTCAGAAGCAGAGTAGGAGGGCGTGCTATGCTAGCAGCTAGTTGAGCTTGTAACGGGTGTTACAAAGTGATGCACGTTTGTCACGGAAGTAAAGTCTGGA
>NC_045745.1:11756630-11761358 GCF_008692095.1 Etheostoma spectabile | reverse complement strand
GCTGTTTGGAGCAGTTTGTGAACAGTATTTTCTCTGGAAGATGGTGAGTCCCTTAGGGGGGGGACTTTGGGCTTTTTTCACTTTGTAAAGCTAGTACATGCACAATAAAGAAATATAACACAAATAAGGGAAGAGGAATCGCCAAAAAGCAAGAGCACATTAAAGGAGGCAGTGTGCTGATAACGCAACAGCAGCTTTCAGAACAGACTGATGCTCTTCTGCATCTTGAAGGTTTGTTGTTGCTAAGCACCTCAGAGTAAAGGTGGTGCTTTTGTCTTCTTTTGTTTTTCTCCGTCTGTTTAGCCTTAGTGACTATTGTTGCTCATGCTAAGGGCTTCTATTTTTCTGTTTGTGTTCAGCCCAACCAAACCTCTGCTGCTGCTGCCAGAAACATTTCCTTCCAGTGTACTCAAGCATTTTTCACCATGGAGGATCTCCCCGACTCAAAAAAGCGCTGATGATCTGTATACAGTACTGTATGTAGAATCGTAAGAGTGGCCAACAGAGAGCAGCAAGACTGTTATTTATTCATATACGATTAGGGCACTGTGACCTGCTCTGTACAGAGTAATGAGCAATTACACAAGTTGTATTTTAGGTTTTCATGTGCATGTTTGACATCCGCAAACATCTGTATTTTTTCTGAAACAGGATTAAAGCGTGCTTTTGTTTGAGACTATTTCCAGCAGCAGACTTTTTGCTCTATTGAGGATTTACGGCAGCAGGAAATTTAAATAAACTATACTTGTGAGTAGGATAACTTTATTAATGGTTTTGGTAATTTCATGGGATTTGTTGACAATAACTATATATAATATCACAAAACCTAAAGAATAACTCTTTACCTTTACAGAAAGGTCCTATGTAAGGTACAATCCTAAATTAAGATGTTTTATTTCCACCGTATTGACTGCAATCTTAACCGTATGTTAAAGAAATCCTCCCCTTCACTGTGTGTCAGACATGAAAATTAAATAGCATCAATACGTTAAAGTGTCTTTGTCTGGGATCATTGCCACTATACTGTGCTACAGGAAAATGTTCAATAAACAAACCTGTAGTCATTAAAACCCAAATAAAAATACCATGTGCTCATTAAACCATTATGACACTGTTCTGTCTTTTATCTCCCCACTGCCCTTCTAGCCCATTGCTAAAACATACGGTAGGTAATTGCGGTTATTTTTTTTGCAGCTTATATGATAACCTAACCATGTTCAATGCACTTTGCGAGAGAATGGCAGGCCAAAATGGAAGAAAAAAAACAAGAGAGCATTAGAACTTTTCTGATAATGGACATCAACTCAGTCAGCGCAGTTCTCCCACTCCATCTCTTTACCAACCGCCGCCCCTCTCTGCCTCCCCTCTAACCATCATCCTTGTTTGTGTTGGAGGTGGAGCACTGTTGGCTGTGAAGCATCTGTCTCTTCTTAAGTTTGGGATTTTCTTTTTCCCTATCTCTTTCTTTCCTCCCATTGATCCCGTTTCTTGTCACGTATCCAGCACTGCTTATCCCTCACTCACACAAACACCCCTCCACTTCATATCCTTCCTTCCCTCAGCAAATTCTCCCTGCCTCCTGCCTATAGAGACACAACTGATCCTAAGCTCTTCCTGCCAATGTTGAGAGGACGAGGATAGACATGAGCCACGACAACATGTAGCAGGATTAGCAACCTGCAAAACGTAAAATGTCAGAACAAAGCCTTTTTATTAGTATATTGACACGCTACCGCTAAAATGTTATATAGTATAGAGTGTTATGTTATATATTACTTCAGAATGAGTTATTTCTGGTGGTTGGTCTGCACATGGGCTTTACATGGAATAGTTTATCATCAGTTTACACTGAAATTAATTTTGTTTATCAGCTCCTCTCAAAAGGAAGATACAAATACACAGCCAAAAATTAAAACATATAGTGCAAATATAAAGACGTATGTATCAGCAGCCATGGCAAAGAAACCTGTTACCTGATCTTAATTGGCAGTACACTGATTTAGGTTTAGCAACAGGATAGACTGATGTGTAAAATAAACATAACTGCCAAACATTTTTCAAAGTATGCAAAACAGTCTGTAGATTGATTTTCTGCCATCCATTATTTTCAGTGGTATACAAATTATCATGTAGTGGAAATGAAATGTTCTTCAGATGGGTAATGTATCACCTGGGAATATTTAGTTTTCATTATCTTTTATCAAAGTTATGCCTGCATGGTAATGCAGTTGCAAACAGGGAACGTATGAAACCTGTCCTGGCTGGTGCATTCAAGAGCAACCTGAATGGTGCTGACATCCTAGATTTGTGAGTTGGTTGCTGAACACGGTTTTAATTAATGCAATTAGTTTGCAAATTTTTATTAACCTTTTGATATTGACCGTGTTTGGTTATTATTTGGCCCCTGGACTTTAAGGATAATGTCGGTATTTTTCACCCTGGACCCTATTTTCCTATGGTTTTGTGTCTCAGTGACTAATGGGGACAACAATTTGTTTTAAATTGATACAGTATTGGGAGAAAGCGCTGCAGCTGACAGCAGCAAAATGAACTGATATGTAATTGCTCGGGACAATTACGCACCATCAATGTATCTCCACAATGAGTGCTCGTTTTTGCCACTGACGGGCTCAGATTGTTATAAGTGTTTGAAATCACTATGGAACGGACCCTATAGACAAACAAACAATCATTATCTCACGCTTGATCCAGTCTGTTTGTTATTGTCAAACCAAGCCTCTTTCATGTTGAAGTCTTGGTCTGAAATCTTGTCAGATGGGACTTTTTTTTAAATCAGCTAACCATTCAGTCATGAAGTTGTTCA
The DNA here is from genome assembly GCF_008692095.1 of Etheostoma spectabile. Classification (NCBI taxonomy): domain Eukaryota; kingdom Metazoa; phylum Chordata; class Actinopteri; order Perciformes; family Percidae; genus Etheostoma; species Etheostoma spectabile. The sequence continues at coordinate 11,758,534 of NC_045745.1, read as the reverse complement.
TCTTTTAGATAGCAATACTCTTTATGTACTCCAATACAACAAACTCGTCCTGGCACTCCTCTCTCCAACTTTCGCTCATTGTTTCCACCACTTTCTTACGGAAACAAGTCGCCTCTTGGAGATTTCAGAACGAGACTTCTCTATTAAGGATTTGAACACAGCGGGCTAAAGTAGGCTGAGATTGAAAACATTTACCACAGATCGGGGGGAGGGGCCAGAGGGGAGTCCAGGCTTAATAAACCCAAGGGCACTTCTTTGTCAAGCTAATTATACCTTTTTGCATCTCAATTTTCATAATTTCCTAAAATAACACGCTGCTTTGAAAGTAGGGAAGTTGGCAATAATATGAACCATATGTGGTTTGTAGTTAATGGCCTAACAAACAGAAACCATTCTTATGATCCTTAGAAAGCAGTGGTAAAAATAGACAAGGTGTTATCAGTTCCAAAAATGTCATTTGCACAATATGTGCTTGTGCGGAATGTTTTTCCCGACCTGCATAAATGAGATTTCTGTTCTTGAGAGACGCAGCACAGTGACCATATTTCACAGGTTCTTAAGACACACAAGTCTTTACTGCAGGTGTTTTAACCATCTCTGTGCATTAAGTTGTGTTCCTGTTTTCATTGTTCCTTCATCTTTGCAATAATGTTACACTTAGCAAGTTCTACATCTCTTTATAGTGGTCTTTAAAACTGTTTAAAACGTCACAGCTTGATAGCTACAATAACCTACTATCATTAAACTATTTAAGCCACATTAGCTTTTCTATCTGCTATTATGCTGCTCACTTGGGCTTTTAAACAAACTGTGTTAATTTCTCTCTTTATTCTGGTGATTCATCATCAGCATTAATCACCAAAACCAACCTCCCAAAAATGATCTCAGCTCTCATTACGCTTAGTTATCAAAAAGGAACTATATCCCAACATTTGAGGGTATGCAACATGAAAGATTTGAGCAAAGCATTAACTCCAGCAGCCAGCTAAAGGAGCCTCTCATGATTGCCTCCAAGGCCCCAGAATCTGTCCACACATTGTTCCTCTGGTATTTCAATGCTTTGTGAAACGAGCTCCATCTTTGCCAGTCGGCATCAAGCTTCAGCTGAGGGAACATGCTGCTTAAGGCTTGTCACTGTAAACTGTCCCAGAATACCCTTTGAGGCACCAGCATTGTGGCAGGTGTACCTTTCTGTGAATCACAGGTATGCTGTGACTGAGCTTGCTGACTAACATCATTTTTTCCGCTGTGCCTGACATTAAGGTCGGTCCTCCAGACCTCGCTTTTGGCATTGTTTGTGTCAGGGAAGCTCCATAACAATAGATAAATTCCCAGCTCTATAAAAACGTACAGCTCTACCTGAATCTATGTTAGCTTTCTTGTATTACTATTTGTTTTACACCCTCACTCAACTGACATCAGTTGACAGGCTACAGCAAGTATAGAGTGGAACATCTTTTTTTGCTTCCATAAAGTCTATAGCTATCTTTCCATTCACACGTTTTTAGCCAAATTAAGTGATATGGAATGAAAAAGGCCTTATGGAAAAATTTAAATTTGATGGAATTTCATGAATATCAACTCAAAGGAAATACGTTTGGTCTCATCGGATTTTATCTTGATCGATATATGGCTTATGGAATAAACGCTGATGGAAACATTATTTGCCGAAAAAATATTGAATTTTGATAAAGTTTTAGGTCATTTTATGGTTGCAACCCGCCACAAAACGAAGAAGAAGAAGTTTTAGTTAATTTCTGCCCAGTATTTCCGCTCTGTTTGTGTTGTAGACGGCGCGATCCATTTTGTCTAGAAAAACTTTGATTGCAAACGTTTGCTTGAATGTTGTGTGATTCAGTAGGAAAATGAATGGAAACATGTCTAAAATCAATTTGATATACCAA
>NC_045745.1:11756545-11756620 GCF_008692095.1 Etheostoma spectabile | reverse complement strand
ATCGCAAAACAGCATGTGACGTCATTACGCACAGTTTTTTTATTCGCTTTAAAGCCGTTGGATGGAAACACACTT
>NC_045745.1:11745547-11756535 GCF_008692095.1 Etheostoma spectabile | reverse complement strand
CAGCTTTATTCGCATGAGTTTTTTTTTACCGAACTTCCGATAATTTGATTGACAAGTGGATGGAAACTTAGCCAGGGACATGCATTTTGACAGTTTGAACTGGAAAATTAAAAGCTAAAAATAACTATGAATACTTAACTTAACTATGAATACTTAACTAACATGAAAAGGAAGTAACTCAAAAGTGGACTGTCATATCGACAACAAGACCAACTGATCTATTGACCACTTAAACAATGGAGTGAAAAAGAGAATATTTAACAGGATGTTTCTTTACCCGATTGTTTCCTTCATAAATCTAAATGTATTTTTGGACACATTCCCATCCCGCTCCAACATGTTTTTGCTTCAGTTTGTGCTGCCCACAACTGATGTGCATTCATTTTGTTCCCGTTCACTCATGTCCTTCCAAGCAATGTCCTTAAAATGTGCTTTGTGTCTGATTTTTTTGTTAAATGATAAGAGAAGGATTAGACGGTCATGTCTTTCCAATGATCCATCTGTAATGCTCAGGCTACTTTTTTCACTTAAGACCTTACTGGCTACTGTCCCAGACTGTATTATCACTTTCTCACAAGGTTGAGAAAATGAAAATACTGTTTACTGAAAGAAAAAACAAATGCATTTGCGCGGTAAAGTGCAGATAGACTGAGTCACCTGTGCTGGACACGCTGTTGTAAAGGCTGGCTCTGGGATCTGTCTGGAGAAATTTGCCAATGCTGCAGTTGTGTCTGACATGACAGCTTTCCTCCCAGGGGTTAAGCAGCATTCATATTCATGACAGCGATGTTGGAGAGCTGCTGGGAGCCAAGCACTCTGTGAAACAAATGCAAGGCTTTTTTAGCCCCAGTCCTTTCCTGCTCAACATTTTCTGACAGAATGTCATGTCTTTTTCTCCCACCGACACGCAACCAATACAAAGCCACGTACTCCATGTTGAAATGTATGAAGCTAATCAACCAACCTTTAGAACGGAAAAATCAATACTTCAGAGCTGCCTCAATCTTAGTTTTATTTTCTTCAGCTGATATTTCCAGAAGGGAGGCACTCATTGCAGACATGTTAACTATAATCCTACCATTCATCTTTGGGGCTATACTGTACGTTCCTTGCTGTTTCTCTACTGCAATTCCCAAAGGTCACCTGTCAGTCAAACATCATGGCCAGCTCTGTCTGACCTTTACCTTGGGTTTTTTATTTTTATCAATTAAGTTTAAGCTACTAGTAGTGGCTTCCTCTTGAGCCACACCCTTTAATGTTATCTTATTTTGATTCATCTAATTTAGCAGACAATGGGTGTTAAGGCATTTGCGAAATGTAAATGGTATATACAGTATATATTGCGCTCTTTTTCTAGTCTCAATGACTACTTGGCGCTTTTACACGAAATATAAAGTTTAAACATAATCATATAACATAAGTACCCTTCCCAACTCCCATTCACCCATCCCATCCATCACTATAAGAAATCCGAAACAAGGCTGAGTAGCGGGACACCATCAAGCCTCTGTGGTGGGGCATGGAATTTGAGTATTAATGAGGTAAAATGATGTATGCACAACATCCATTTGTAAACAATTTATGTGGATGCTTATCAAGGTTATTTGGCATGAAATGTCAGAAAGAGAATTAGGTTTTTGGCTCGCTGACCAGTAAGAGTAATTTGCTCAGGTTAGTTTAGTTCTGGCTGTATTCCTTGCTGGAGGTTTATCATGCCCCAATAACACCAGGTGGCTTTTGACAAACAAGACCTACAGTCCAAATCCTGGTATATGAAAATGAACAAACATACTGAGGATTTTGCTTGTCTTGGTGAACCATTGTGCCGGAGGAAAGATCATCATAGTTCACTCAGCAGGGTTCACCCCCTTGGAGCTTGAATATGCTCAGTAGATTTCAATGTTCCTGTTTAATTGGAATATATATTGGAACATATAGTGTGCAAAGTTGAGCGTTTGTCCCGAGGGCGGCACTAGGGGGAAAGCTAATGGTGTGTCCAACATGGAGAAAAAAAATTCCCTGTAATAGGAAGGTGTGTATTACTGGTGCAGAATGTTTGTGAAATGATGGCCCTACAGGAACTCCCCGGGGGTGACCATAAATATTAGCATCCATGTTTACGGCACATTTCAAGAACATGTAGAAGAAAATAGATTAGTTTTGTGTTTGAGGTACTATACTGTACTTGGGCACAATGCAGTAGGCTTAGCTGGAAATGTACACCTTAAAAAAAGAATAGTCATACCAGAAGTGCCACATTTGGTTTGGAGAAATGTCCCAGCAGTGTCTCATCTGTGAGCAGTGTACTCCTGAGAAAATGTACTCCACAGTTGCAGTGGTGGTTTCTGTTCTTGGAAATATTAGTCATTCACTGTTAAAGAGTGAGAAAGTCAAAATAGCAGTAATACACACTCGAGTATAATGTCTGGTGGTGACAGCTACAGTAAAAAGCCACATAGGTGAACATATTGAAAAATGACATGGCAACATTAAAGTGCCATATTTCCTTAATCTTAATAATGACACATTCTATGATTCATGATGGCAGAAATTCAAAGGGAATTAAATGTGGTTGTACCAATTATTATATGCTGTATATAAAAGACAAAGTAATGTGTGAGATGTTGAAAGCACAGTTGATGTGTGATCAGGCCAATCAGGCAGACTGTGGTAGAATTGTGTAATTCAATAATTCAGAGAGAAATTACTCTTCAGAAGGGAAATGTGAATAATTCAGGGTATTATGACTTAAAAGAACTATCAGCTGCATACAGAATGGAGTGGAATTAATTCAACATCTGGATTAATAGCGCTTGAGTCAGAGCGTCAGTTTACATCAGTGTGGCTGTTCCCTTACCCTTTACCCACTTAAAGAATGGGGGATAGAGAGGGATTATTTTCAGCTGTAGCCCTTTCCTGCATTTTCGGCTCAGTGCCAGTTCACTTGCTGTGCTGTGTGCCAGCACAAGAAGAAAACAATCTGGTGAGCTCCGAGTCTAGGAGTTTGACTTTTTGAGGGTGACAGAACAACGCAGCGAGTGCAGTCTGCTGTTAAGCAGTCAAAATAATTGAAGGAGACACATATTGTGTGCTGCCCATAATGACTTGAAAATGTGATAGTCATCAGAGGCCGCTCGGCAAGAGACCTGCTATTCTAGAAGCTGCACATCATGAGGTTACATATGAAGAAGCACTCAAGCAGTTCTGTGAAGAAAATGTACACCTGAAATAAATCTAAAGGCTATAGAGATGAAGTTGTGGCCTGGAGGTTAAAGATTCAGCAGTCATCATATTGACTGGAGAAAGTCAATAAGTAACCCTCTGTCTTCAGCTACGGTCTTTTCCCCACTGACTGACTCAAGTGCCCTTGAGCAAGGCTTTCAACACTTAACTGTCTCTCTAAAGTGGCAAAGGCTACTCTACTTTGCACATAAATACACTTTTTCATGCAATTATCACCTTTCAAATAGTACTAATAATAATAGTCCTTATGGTGTTAAACATGATGTGCGTTGTTTGTAGTACTGCAATATGATTTGATCATCATGCAAATGTTCACAAGCAAAGGAAGTGAATATGTTTTTTTTTGCTAATTAGAGCAAGCATAATACGCCTCACATATTATACTCACATACTAAATATTGACCCAAAAATTGAGTTATTGTTGCATTATAAGAATTGCCACATGAATTCCAAAAAATAACTAGATTCCCTTTAGTAATAAATCTATCTACATCTCACTTTTGTCTTGCATCAGAAACACAACTGTTTTCATCATCATGTGTTCAATTCCATGAGCTCTTGGCTGGGAGAACAGTTTGATCTTAGGCTTTATGGAACTTTACTTCAAACTGAGTAAGCTTGAATATACAACTCAAAAACTCAAAAATGTTAAAGGCTGCGGTTCCATTTGGAGGTGTATGCTTATTACCACTATTGGCAGTAAGTCATTTTGGGTTACACTGTCTCTCTTGCCTCTACGTCCTATTAGAGCTTAAAGTGGACAGCAATTACTGCAGATATCCATCCGCCCGGACTGACATGAGCCCGCTGACATGACTGGCAGAGTACATTTTCACCTGAATTGTCTCAAAAATAAATAAGTAAAAACATACAGTAAACTATCTGTATTTATTTTAACCCTCGGGTCAAATTGACCCGTTTTCCTATATCAATGTTCTTTTTAATTACCCAAAATAACATGATTAATTCCACACAACGCTCTTTAGCAAATACACGTTTCTACTTTATTCAATTTTATAGCATTTTAAAAATAGTTTCAAAATAGTATTGAGTAAAAATTGACATATTCCAGTCTGTGATCATCCATCAACATCCATTCCTTTAATTTTAGTCTAAATAATTCCTAATTTCTGCTTTGCTAACTCAAACATTAGGTATAATTTCCTTACGTATTGACCATAAATCCCCAAAACAACTGTAAAACTAAAGTTAATAAGTTAGTGTTACCTAGTGTTAAATGTCTAAAAAGTGACACTGAAAAAAAAGCGTCGATGGTGTTGAAAAAAGGGACAAAAACAAAAAGTTTTTAAAAAATTGATTAAAAGCGTCAAAAGTGTTGATTTTCATTTTGATGGGAAGACAACACAAGGGTTAAAAATGCTGTCATAAATGGCCTTTAACACCACCTTTAAATACCAGATCAACCCTTAATTTCCTGATGACTGCTTATTATGGTTGTGTGTGTCCCTGTGTGTTTAGCTCGCAATGTGTCCATGAGTCATTGATTCTGCAGGTGTTCACGCTCACTGTTCAGTCAGCACATCAACTAACACACTGTCAGTAGGGATGGGGGGGAGAAATCAATACAGCATAGTATCGCAATATTTTTCCATGGCAATACCGTGTCAATACATACAATACATGTATTGATCTTTTCAAATATTAATTCCGAGTGAGAATGTAACGGTTTGGTACTAGAATAATAAATCCATTGTTTTTTAGTCCACTAGATGGTGCCGTAGCTCCAGCCATTTTGTCAAACTGAGAAATGTATCTTTTTAGATAAAACAAGTGTTGACGTTTTCTTTTGGGGACATCATTTGAAGTTGGAAAATTGTAATAAATTGCAATATATTGCAATATATCACAGAATATCAAAATATGTTTAAAATAACTATTGTATTGTGAAATAAATAATGTGATAATATTGTATCGTGAGGCCTTAACCCTTGTATGGTATCCGGGTCAAATTGACCAATTTCAAATTTTTACAAGAAGAATAATGGTACAAGTTTACATTTTTTCTACCTGAAAATCAATGGGCTTACCTTATTTTCTGTGATAAACATGTATTCCTGACTGAATTCAGGAAATTATTCTGGATATGACTACTTATGTTTTTTCCATAGTGGATTTTTAACATGAATTATGCCCTTATGACAAAAAACGAATCACACTTCCATTTTTATTTGTGTTCTAGTAGAGACTGATTTCATTCCCTGGACATATATGTTATCTAAATTGAGATTATATTTGTTAATAGACTATGAAGTAAAATTTTATTTCAGAGTTGTTTTTAAAACGCCAAATAAGTCACGGGTCAATTTGACCCGAGGGATGAGAGAGGATCCTGAAAGGGAAGACAATACAAGGGTTAAGTTATTCCCCCCTGAATGTGAGACGATGGCTTAATGCCGATAGCTTTGGGCCACACTGACCAGAGCTAAATATGGTATGAGTTGTGTATGATTTACAGATAAAGTGTTTGGCTGTGGGGCTGCCAACCATGTTGCAATGTTTACATAGTTGAGGTATTGGCTGTTACTTTTGTGTAAGTTGTGTCTGAACAAAATATTGAGAAAGGAACAGTAGATGTGATGATCCGAATGTTGATTCCTAATTTTCTTTTAATTATTCCACCTTTTTCCCCGGCTTCATTTTATTGATATATCAGAGTGCAAGGGTTGCATTTGTGTACAAAAATTCAATTGTCAGATTTTGTTTACTCTCTTGCAAAAATCAATTGCCCTCCTCCAGCCGCAGGCAGACAGCGAGTTTGTCACGTCCAGAGCTCTAGCAGTGATAAAGCACTTTCCCACTATTCCAAATGGATCGACTGCTTGTTTCCAAGGTCACTGCGCTAACTGCCATCTGCATGTGTGTCTAAGCACGAGAGAGAGGTTTAGATCTGTGTGTGTATACACATTTGTTGTTGTGTATAAATGTAAAATATGGCGGTGATTCTGGTTACATAATTCAGTGATTCATTCAGGATCTTTACTAATCATATATCACATGAAACTGTTTGTGTGTTAGAGCATGGATAGGAAATAATTCAGTAAAGAGTAACACAATAGACTGATTACTCAATATGTATTGGGTATGCATATGTATTATAACAGAAGAAACATAACATATAGTTTGTGTTCTTTTTTACACAAACATAATTGATTCAAAAGTGATATATGGACTCATGCTTATGTAAAGTAATTGTCAATAAAATACCCCAAAATGGATGTTGTATGGGATAGATGATTCAATGGGCATGAAAAGAAATACATGTGTGTCAATGGGGGAAAGTTTTTGACTTTCCTAGTCTTATTCAAAACTAATTTTTCTCTGTTTCTTTGAATTTCCCTTGTCTTTTTGAAAAGTTCTTAATTTTGGCTCAGCATAGCTTCCATGGTGATGCCTTTTTTTTCTCCCTGTCTTTCACATGTAGGTCATTTTCCGCTAACTGACCACTGTGCTCTGACTGGCTTCCCTTGTTCCATTGTCTCAGCGTGTGGTTAAGAGTTGACAGATTCAGTGTGACATTTTGGTTTGAAACAGATTCCCGAAGGCCAGAACTGTACTCAGCTTTATTTGTGTGACTGGCTCTAAATGTGCAATGGCAAAAGGACACCGACACATGAACTCAATCACTGTTATGGAATTTTGAAACCTAATGACCGCAATTATATATGTTTAGCCAGGTTTTGCTTTATATTTATTCTCACAGTTTTATTTCCTGTCGTTATCTTTTGAACAAAGTAATGTTTCAGGATTTTTAAAGTGCAGTGAGATTTTGGTACGGGAAAACAACTGAACCAAACTGTTCTTTTTGTTTCTCAGAAAACAAAAACAGTTCAAGGAGGCTAGTAATTTGAAAAGGTTTGTGCACTTGAAACATGGCTTCGGGTGTGTAGCCAAGATAAACAGTCCCATAGCATAGATACAAAACTAAACTAAAAACCTGAAGAAGCTTAAATGCATAAAGTGATGTTTTGATTACATCCAAAAGGCAAGGCAAGGTGAGTTTCATTCAAAGAGGCAGTTTAAAGTGAATGCAAATTGCATATAACATACATGTACATAAGACTATATAAAATATCCTCACACAGAAGTCAAGTTATTTTATTTGTACATTTAAAAAAACAGTTGACCCAAAGTGCTTCACAGAGCATGGAAGGCATTATGCCTTTAAAGATACATAATCAGCAAGGTTCCTTCAGTATAGTTAGGCAAAGGTCAAATAATGTAACACAGAATAAAACAACAATGGAACAGAATTTGCAAATACAAAAAGATAAGAAAAAGTTGAGTTCAGTTCACAGCTCTGAAACCTTAAAAATAAAAAAAATAAAAGTGATATGGCAACCTGTAGCAGTGTTTTGGACAACCTGTAGTTGCCAATGATAAAATAGTATAATTATCAAGATAAATGCATGGAATCACTTTTGGAAACCATGTTCGGAAACAAAGACTCTCAATATTCTTTACACGATTAAAGGCTGATGCTGCAACTGCATTATTATTTTCATTCATTATAATGCTCTGGCAAACTGTGTCAATGGAGGTATTTCTGGCACGCCTGCTTCTAAGGCTACCTCCAAACTAATACATTTTTGTTTAAAAACTTGTATCTTTTGCTAAGTTAACGCTTCGCGTCCGCACTACTCTGGCATTTCCAGGCACCCTAAATTGGCATGTAAGCCTAAATAAACGATAAAACCCCACACTACAACACAATCCTGGAATTCAAACTTAAAACTACAGGGTCAGCACCATTTCCAAATTTTCCATCTCCATTTTAGGGTGACTGGAAACACTTTTTGTTCTTTCTCCAAAGTCACGTGAATAGACGATAATAGACTTTGGAATTTACTAGGTGTTGCAGGCCCCTTTTAACCTATATCTACGAGGCTGATGACCACTGAAAACACCAATTGAATGGAGTGATAACATCTAAAATCAGCCCGTTTAATCCTACAGTATGACATGAAACATTCACTTATCTTTCACATTTTTCACACTGTGCCATCTGTTTTCCTGATGGAATGGGTCAATAGTAAACAGGACAAAGATATAACACTATAAATTGCCTCATTGACTTTAAAGAGACAGTCACACACTGTGTTGACTGCTTTGACTGGGAAGGCTTTGTGCCAGCTCTGTGGGTTGTGCGCGTTTGCTGGGTTCTCTTCATATTTCTCTGCTGGCACAAGTTTGTGTCACACGATAGTGTGAAGTCCTTCTTTACGAGCAAAAAAAGTATTTCCACTGTTAGAAAATTGAAGCTCCACAAAATGACTCTTAAAGCGCCCATATTATACTCATTTTCAGGTTCATAATTAGATTTTGAGGTTGGACCAGAATAGGTTTACATGGTTTCATTTTCAAAAAACACCATTTTTTTGTTGTACTGCACAATGCTGCAGATCTTGTTTTCACCCTGTGTGTTTAAGTCTCTGTTTAAGCTACAGAGTGAAACATCTCACTTCTATATTATCTTTTTTGGGAGTCGCACATGCTCAGTAGCTCGGTGAGATCACATCAGCTAGATAACTCTTTCTCCAACTTTCCCTGCGTTGCATTGTGGTATACGGGAGTACAATGTAGGGTACATTGTATGTACATTCAAATTAGCTGTGCATTGTGGGTATTGTGTAGTGGACTATAGTGCATGAGATGAAATTCGAACGCCACTACAAAATGGCAAACACACTATATAGTGCACTATATATACTATATCCGTGATGGGGAACGTTTTCACAGCTATCGTCCGCAGCAATCAACAAAACACAGCAAATCCACAAAACTCATGAAAATAATAACTTAAAACATGCAACACCTCTACCAGTAAAACCAAATGAAAATACACAAACAATGATAAAACTCAAACTGGACAATAAACCAAAATATGCAATGTTGGGATCAAGCTTAAAGTAAAAAAAATTTCCCCAGTCACATGGTAAATGTTTTTTTTTCTTGACTGTCAGAAGCAAGTCTAGCCACAATGTTCTTCACATGATCAAGAGGCAAACCACTGACATTAACCAGAGCAAGAACAAAATCAGCAGGCAGATTTTAATATGCAATGTTGGCTGTTGGTCTGGACCTGAAGTCTTTGCACAGTAAAAGGGGCTGTAAACTCGCAGACAAGAGGTCTGGTGACATAGGACATCATTTATTCTCCCTTTTTATAACACCGATTGGCATGAATGAAGGTGACATTGAACACATGGTCATAGCATCAACCTCGAGTACTGAAATACTGAGTCTTTCAAAACGCTGCTTAATATGTTTTAACATGTCTGCGTTTATAACTGTAGTCCAGAGCATGCAAAGGAGCTGCTGACAATGGATTATTCATCAGTGCTAATTCTCTGTATTAGAGAGAGACTGTCTGCAGTGGTTGTTTCAGCGTTTTCCTTCTCTTTCCAGTCTCCTGTCTTTATAGCCACAGTATCTTTCCCCATCCCATATGCACCTTTATTGTCCAGACATGCATTGAGTGAACTTCTCATCTAGCATACGTTCCCAGTTGACATCCAAGTTTTCACATAGGTATGTAGTAATTAATAAATAGTAAGAAATAAAGCGTAATCCAGCATGTATCCTCTGTGCTAGTCCAGCAACAACCATTAAGTCGCTCACATCCATGTTGTCTTTCAGAAGCAGAGGTGAAGTAATGTGATGTGGTCAAAGAGTCTTTGGGAGATGGTTGAGGTGGATGGATGGGTCAGCAAAGCATGGGACTTCATCACCTGTATACCCGCTCTTTGTATATACTGTTTACTACCAGCAGTTGATGGATGTATACTACTGTATTTTAACCATAACCACAATGGTTCTCTAGCCTTAACCAAGTAGTGTTGGTGCCTAAAACTAACCAACCCTTAACCATAGCCGTGGCAGATCAGTAAAACATTCATTCATAAGAATGATTTCTGTAGTACTCTGAAGTCTTTTGCGATACTTTCTTTTTCTGGCCAAAATATGAGCATAGGGTAGTTAACAGTCCGACTGGACCTGAGAGGCACGAAAGAGATAAGGTTGAGTATTCAAATCATTTACATTTTTCGAGAAACATCTTTGGAATGTGGCATTTGAATGCCTAATATGAATGCCTAGTTTCTCTTGAAAGTATTCCAAGGACAGGGTGCATTGTACAAAAGTGTTGAGAATAGACTCTGGGGAAACTGGAGATTAGCCATATAGATGATTAATCGATGAGTCCGAGAAACTAGGGAAACATTTTTTTTTACAGAGGAAAACAAAGGGGAAGTGACAAAATGCAAACCTGGGTTGTTTTATTTCATTTGGTTTAGAGGGCTTATTGCACTTTTGGTTTTACTTTCAAATAAAGTAATCTAGATAAGTGACTCTTGGCTTGTTAACAACCTGTCTGATCATCTTTCTTCTCTGTCGGACTTCACTGTAGCGATTATCTGTTTTTTTCCCCAGATACGAGCAATTCGTTTGGTGAATACAATGTTATCAAATCTGATCAAAATGATGAAAGCATTGACACTAAGACCCATGTTGTAATAAATGGGAATTATCCCTTAAGAACCTCGATTGAAAAAGCACATGAGTAGCTGTTGCTTGAAGGAGAGGAGAGTGTTATTCATTCTCTTTCCCAGCCAATGTCTTCCAGGCCATCCAGGGTTTCAAACCAGCAGCCTTCCTCTCTGACCTCCAGGCTCCACTGTACAGGGCTTCAAGTTTCCTTTGTCTTGACTACCCTGTTGTCCCCCCCC
>NC_045745.1:11727705-11745537 GCF_008692095.1 Etheostoma spectabile | reverse complement strand
CCACTGAGCGTGTTTACTCTCATAGTTTGACACACAGTATGCTGTTTCTGCTCGCACAAAATCTCACCGTCAAGATCCGCTGCTCATCTGAAAAGAGAGGTGTGAAGTGTGTGCAATATCTTAGGCGCTCACATTTGCTCCAAAACAGGTGCTACTCCAAAATGGTTTATCAGAAAAAACTAAATAGCTTTGCTTTTAAAGAAACAAATGAGGTTGCCTCAGGATTCACAATACATACTCCTACAGAAAAAAAGTTGGATTTAAAGTTCCTAAGAGGGCCAAATGTTTGAGTAACCTTTTCTATTCACTTGTTCTTTTCCCTTACATCTGGTGGGCTTAGTATGCCTGTAAATAAATTACTCCCACTGTTATCGTTTTTCCTATTTTTTGTTTGTGATGCTTTGGTTGTGTTTGGATTGTGTATTCAGAGGCAATGTTAAAGCTGGGTTTCGAAATAAACTGAGAAATGTGGATTGTTGCTTCTGTTTGAATTAAATTAAAACCCAGTCAGATGGAAGATATTTAAAGGCCCAATTTTTGAGGTCAGGACTGTGCCAGACTGTGAAGCCAAAATGATGCAAGGTTATGTCGAGAGTGCAGACCTCCACCAATGGTGCCTAATCCTCGATTTGTTGTTTTTTGCATCCGGATTTCCACCAAAATATCTGTGACAGGCAATGCTGTTTTTCTAAGGGAAGCCATTGTTTTCATCTTTATGTTCCATTATAGTTTTTTTTTCTTTTTAAAAAATCTTGTTTTAAAGAGTAATGCCCAGATCAGACCACACAAACTCAGCCCGATTTTGACCCGAAAGACACCTCGCAGAAAAAAATGTGATGATAGGATGACAGAGTGCTCTCTTCCTCTTTGGCGCACAAACGTAAACATGGCGAAAAGGAGAGACGCTACTGCTGCTGTCTGGTGGAGGAAAGACACACACAGTGCCCATATAGAGTTTTTCCACGGCACGGATCAACCCGCTTCCCAGCATTGCACCCTAGTTGACTCTCCATTCTGACCACTGACTAGCCAAGAAAACAGGCTTCACCCCCCTACAACCTCGATGGCTGAACCTCATTGGACGAACGCTATACGTGAGGCTCCCGGATTTCAAAACCAAGCATAATGGCAGTTGGTTTGGAAAACAATCCCTTTTTTTTTTTTTTTTGTTATAGTTCACCAAATAAGCCATGCAGTTGCTGAATTTGTATTTCACTAGCCGTTATATCGCAAGAAGAACGTGTTATTGCAACAAGAAAGCTATGGTTGAATTTAGGAAAAGAACAACGGGGGTTGGCTATAGTAAAAGAAGAAAGCAACGGTTGAGTTTAGAAAACGTGACACACGGGACACGATCCATGCACCCCTGTCTGAAAGCCCTGTGTTTTACCATCCAGCACCTCGACCACCTTCCCTCTGTGGATTTTCAACTTTTCATACTAGTCACTATGGCGTAAATTCACACGCAATCGCAAGGTAATGTAAGTCAGTGGAGGCCATACAGCAGTTTATATCCACGCTAAAAAGCACATATGCGTCTTGATAACACGTCAACGAATTGGCGTGTCATACACACGCCGTTTAATGAGATCAGTCTGAAATTACAGTAGTAAAAAGTCTTTATTGGATGGTTTAAAAAACAATGTTCACATGATATTTTTTTAACCATCCTATGAAAACCCACACCAGACAAGTCAGTCAGTCAGTCAGTCAGTACCTGTGTCTCTCTCTCTGTACTCTATCTTCTTATTCCCACTTTGCCAATCCGAATGATTACCGGATATGAGAAACCTTAATACCCAATGTGATTGACTTAGGCAGGTTCACAATTCCCAGCTTTGCTTTAGGCCCGGCACCATATTGCTTCACCATCTTGCCACTGGGGAAGGCTTTCTTTGTTTTAACGATCTTAAATAAAACCACCATGCTGACGTCTGGACCTTCGCTCTCCAGTGGCTTCACTATAATGAATACACATTGTGTGTTGTGCTGTCTCATTTTTCGGTATGTGGGTTTCCTTGTCACTGCACCTCAAGTTACCCATTCATCTCTGAAAAACAATTGCAGACACACCAAACGATTTAGGTTAGCTCTGTATTCAATGTTGAAATATTTTCAGGCAATACATTTACAGTCTCCTTCTCTTTTTTCCTCTCTCTTCCTGTCCCTGCTCCCGCATTGCTGCTGCCCGGTGATTTCTGAACCATCCTTGTGTTGCATCGTCACTCCAAAAGGTAAGAATCTTGTCTTCTATGAGCACTTGTGATGCTGCTATACGAGATATTAAAGGGATATGAATAAAATACCATTGGTTTTGATTCTTTTCTTAAAGAAAGAGCTCAATAAAATAAGTATACTGCAGTGAAGAAATCCACCTTGATTTGTTAAAGTGGATTCACATTAAAGGCAGTCTCAGGTGGCGCTGGAAATTCCTTCGGATGTACCTACCTACTTGTTGGATTTCTGAGGACTATGGTTAAATCTCAGCGGGGTAAATCCAGACAGCTAGCTAGACTATTTGTCCAATCTGAGTTTTCTGTTGCACGACTAAAACAGCTTTTGAACGTACACATGTTCCACCAAAACAAGTTCCTTCCCAAGGCTGATTTACAGCGGCACTGTGGCTCCGTCCAGCGCTTGGCCATGCTTAAGACAATTGTGATTGGTTTAAAAAAATGCCAGTAAACCAGAGCATGTTTCTTTCCCATCCCGGAAGGCTGTGTGGACTAGCCAGACCCTCCTCCACAGCGCTGTTAAGCAAGGTCTGACATTGCAAGACTACATCAAATATGATAGAACAAGATTAACTTTTCTTAAAAAAACCAGAAAACAGAGAGCCAGGACTCCTGGGCAATAAACCTGGGCAATGTGCCTTTTAGTTCAGACGAGTAGCTACTGCACTCTATATGAAACCCCAGGACAGAGCGGAAAAAGCGCTTGTTTTTAAGGCAGCCCTCTTATTAAGAAGTGAAACATTCTTAAATAAATTCTGGGAAGGTTTGAAGTTAATCTCCCTAACCCCCCAAGCCCCTCCACAGCCATTAGGAATCAGCCATCAGCCGTGCTGCCTTTGAAAACAATCAAAGCTGCTCTTCTGCCTGTGTTGCTGTCGCATTGGTGTTTTTCAAGCTCCAAAACTGCAGAGATTAATTTATCAGACTCGGCTATGCTTCTGATGCTGCTGTTTGGGTGATATTAAATGCATGTGTGAATGGTGTTATTCATCTGGGGCTTTTGATATTAGCTCTTTTTTGAAGATAAGGACTTAATGGGTACACCATTCAATTAAAGAAACCACATACAGCGTCAGCCACATCAGACTCGGTGAACACGATTAACCGTCCTCTAAAGTACGAAGTCAGAAGACTCCGGGGACTCATTCTGTGCACTCTTACAGTCTCCCTGCTGCTCCTTTCTTTATTCATTCTACATAGAGCTCTACATCTGTCACAGATCACGGAGCGAGACAAAAAAAAAAAATTCCCTACTTCTTTTGTTTCTAGCTATGAATGGAGCTGAATGTGAAATGAAGTGGGAATGTTAAAACAGACAAAAATGAAATACTAAAGTGGGAGCAACATATTTGAATGCCGAAATCAGTCTGATATGCTTTTAAGATAACACACTGTATCCCCCGTTCCGACCTACCACATCTCCAGCGTAACTGCGTAATTTGCAGTGGAGGACGACAGGAAGCCATGAGCACTATAACTAAAGCACTTAACTACCTGTGCCAAGTACAACAGTCTTCCCTTTTTTTCCCAAACACTTGGAAACATCACAAAGTAAACACACAGAGTGCATTCCAGTTCCATATGTAGTTTCACTCCTGTTGGACCAGACATTATTCTGAAACATAACTGATTCAATTAGGCAGATTCAAAGAACAGGACCCAGAAACACAAACCACAAAAAAAGGAATATGCCTTTTCTTTGTGCTTTATCTCCCAAGAGCCTGCCATTGCAATCCTGGGTCTAATCTCTTCTTTGTTCTTGCTGGCATTGTTTTTCCCTTGTGTCCATCACTCTTTTCTACTCTAACAGTTTATCTCAAATCCAGGGAAATGTACACAAAAACACCTTGGGCTGTTTAAAAGGGGGAGGGGGAGGGTTGTGGCAACAGGGACAAAAAACCATTTGGCCCATGGAAATATCCAAGGGCCTCTCTTTACAAAGCTTTGTATTGATTTTCTGAAGGGCTAGCTATGTGGTGGCTATTACCAATGCTGGCACATGACGCTGTATTCTTCCTTTGCACAATCGCAACAATGTCATTCATGTCAGATTTTAGGTTATACTGGCGTGATATCAGTGAAGGCAGCAGCCTGCAGTTGGAGGCAATGCATCAGTGCTGCAGTCTGGATCAAACACCAGCCCAGGATAGAGCCCAGAGCAGGGGAGTACAGGGACTACTTATTAAGGACAAAAAAACATTCTGAAAAGAATTGTGGCAAAGTTAATCCCCCTAACCTGCAGGCTCCCCGTCCACCATGAGGCGCCAGGCACAGACGGAGCAATTCCCCTGAAATCAATCAGAGCTGCCTCGCTGCTGCACTCTGTTGCATTAAAAACTGTCCAAAGTTAGAAATCACAGTCCAGTTTTGGTATGTGCTCCCAGTTGTTTTCTTTTGGCCAATTCTTCTGTTGAGTCAGCTAAAGCATCCTACCCACAATCCACACGGGATATGGTGTACGTTTGAAAAGAACTTACATTTTAACTATGTGGATGCAGTTTGTGTCTGTATTATAAACGTGACACTTGAGTGGCAATGTAGTCCCACGATACTGGAATCATCACAAAGGACTTACAGTGTATTGTAAGGTAGAAATGATCATTTGTGTATCAGTTACTCACCTCAAGTTACCTTGAATTCTTGACAAAAAAACAGTTTTTTTTCAAACTGAGATTTCTTGGTTCCATTAACTCCAAAAATACTAAAGCCAAATCCAGGTTTCAAAATGTCTTAAACAAGATTATAATTTGGGATGAAAGCACACATCTGCTTTGTTAAATGAGCTAATCTTACAGGAATACAGTCTCATGGTTGTTGTAGTAGGAAAGCTCTTTGAATGTTTTGATAGCTTACTGACGACTGACAGCGTGACGCGGTGACTTATACTGCTGGGCACAGGTTAAAAAAAAATACCCATGCTGTTCTTAAGCACATTGACTTATATGTCCCAGATGTTTTTGCCCTGCATTTCTCCTTGAAAATACCAGCACTCTGTGTCACTGCTTTGTTGTGACCCAGCACAATGTTTAGTTGAGTTTGATAGCCATACCCCACTAAAATTGGACATAGAGCCTGGAGCCTATTCACTTTTTCAGGTTGATGAATAAACATCATTTCCTCTGTGACTCTTCAAGCCATTTTTACTCGTCAGCAGATGCTCAGGGGGGTTGTTGATTGGTGTCATAGTAGCAAGCAGTGAGTACAGACCATGATGGGCATTAGGGAGTGCCGCTGATAGCAAGCACTTTCATTTACAGCCCAGCCCCAAAAGAGATAAGTGCCTGTCATCGCCCGCTGATACCTGACCAGTTCTCTGAGTAAGCCAAACTTCCCGAGTCCGATTAAGAGCATCCTTTGCGTGTACTTCAGTCTCCTCCTCAGGCTATGTTCTCTTCCTTATCACTGTTCTTTCCTCGTCTTTGCCGTCCTGTCTTCCTGTCTCCTACGTGCTTTTTTCTCTATCTTCTTTAGTCTCTACTTCTCCTCAGGCTTTCAGTCCTCTGTCTCCTCGCCCTCGCCCTCTCCTTCTCCCCCTCTTCTTTCACAAACTTGTTCTATCACAAGTATCACATTTTAAGGTTGCTCTCACACCTGTAGTTAGGTTCATTTGCACTAAATCCATGAAATAAATTGTAAATTTTTTTCTTTTTAATTGTGGATTGTTTCATGTTCACACTGATTTGCATCTTAACACGAGCCGGAAGCAGAAAAATAAGGATGTGTCACAGTGGACATTGCACTAGGGCTAGTAAACCCAGCCAAACAGCGTCAATACAACAAAGAGACACGCAGAGATACAGTACAGCTGCAGCAGTGCATTAACAGCAGCCACTTCTCATTCTTTTGACAAGCCCATTGACCTGTTCCGAAGGCAGATGGAGGCAAAACAACAGTAAATTATAGTGGGATGCTTTTAATTTGCGAGTCTGTCCTCCCAGCTTTGTTTGTTTCTGCTTGTACACTGAGCAAAGTATTCCGGGTGTCATTTTAAAAAATTTAGAGAAAAGAAGAAAGAGAATTGAAGAACTTTTATTTTTATAAACTTTTGGCCGGATGGCAACAATCTGAGAACTCCCAGCTTTTGTATTGAATAGCTGACTGTGTTTGTATTGGCTTTTCTCTTATGTCTATTGAGTATCTTCCTGAAAATTAATTGGTTACTGTTCTTGCATTCTTTTAGATGGTTTACTTACTTACAACTTACTTCTCAGAATATAAAAAAAATGGATGTTTCTGTGTCACTCAAGACTAAAATGAGACTTATGAGACTACTTAGCCTTTGTGGTGATAAGCAGTTTCCTGACCACATTTAAAAAGGCATTATATTGATGAGAAGATGATTTGAAGTTGACTCCTGAACTAAATAAACCCACACAGTTCGTCAACAAAAACTTAAAGTCATTCTCAGTGAGAAAAGGATTCAAAGGGCTCTATCTTGCACCCGGTGCAGCGCAAAGCCTGACACAAGTGTCTTTGCTAGTTTAGTCAATTTCCCGTCCCGCACCCATGTTGTTTAATTAGCAAATGCACCTGCGCCCATGGGCGTACTGGTCTTACACGGAGGTGTGTTCAGGTGCATTCTTGTCATATTGCTATCTTGAAGCAGCGGGAAAAATCTTTCCTCTCTCTGAAAATCTCTCCTTCCTGCTTAGCAAATCCGCCATCATAATAGCACTGTGCCAAGGTACAAACAAGCCTGGGTTTTAAAGGGAATAGGAGATGACGCTCTGATTGGTTTATTGCATTTTACGCCCAAAACACAACTTTGATAAATTAAGAAACTAAGTACAACCCTTTTTGAAAAACTTTCAAAAGTGGATCAGTACACGCCCTAAATGCACCTGCACCAGGCACTTCATGCCATGTGCTTAGATTGTTAAAATAGGGCCCCAAAACTCTAAATGGCAGCCATAATTTATGGTGAATGTTGGACTAAGGGTCCTGGAGGCAAAATAGAAAATTATACAAAGCATGTCTAAGTGATTGGGATGCATACATAATAACAGTCTGAGCCTCGAGTCAGTTAACCCACACTGGACCCAATGCTGATTGCACAGTCACTGTTACATATTTCAGAAAGATTCAAGCATAAAGTAGGAGGGTGACCTCTGCTATGCAGTAATACATGAGTATATAATATCTTAATTAAAGCAGAAATTTAAAAAGGTATCTGAAAATGGTCCTGCTACAAACCTGCATCCACCCATATTCAATAATATATATTCTTAAAAAAGTCCCTGCAATCTGGAAGGATGAAGTCAATGGATCGTCCATTTAGGTTACATTTACATTGCCATGGTTTGGATTTTTGGAGTTTTGAGCCAAAGGCAATCTCTTTTTTTTTTAGCTCCAGTAGAAGAAATAATCTCCAGTAAACTAAACGCCAGAGAAGTGGGAATGAGAGGTGTAAACATATCTAAAGATATATGCTTTTAAACCAAAACATAGCATTGTAAATCCAGCCTTAAACTACAGCAACCAAGAGTGCTTCGGTTCCTGCAAAGAATGTGGTCTTATCACGTGTCATGCTACTACGGCAATCTGAAACTGAAAACCAGGAACAGTGATTTTTATCAACTAAGTGCCCTACTGTGTAGGTGTTAGCTGCTATTGAGTCTTGTGGGGCCAGACATGATTTAGTCACTTTCTGATGAGAATACAAATGTTTGGACAGCTAGTTCATCTTTGGGGATGAGGTTGTAGTCGCTGACAATGCTTAGCATTTAGGTTTTCCCTCCAATCCCAGCCTGTTCTGCAGAAACATCGAGGGAGGGAGGAGGGCTTTTAAGATTTCCCAAACTGTATAAGGCTTATATATATCTATATATATCTATATATATACACACACAATATAACTAAGCCAAAGATCCACATTTGGAAAGTACACTTATTTGTTCTCTTGCCAAGAGTTAGGTAAGAAGATTAAAGCCGACTCTTGTGTATTCTATCTATATATCTATCTATCGAGACTTATTTTTACATGACATTTCGCATAATGCAATTTAAAGACCAATTATTTTGAAAAAAAAAAAGTAGAATGGGAGTGTCCTTTTTCAGTGACTCGGTTCAGTTTACTGTCTCCACCTGCTCCCACCAAGTTCAGCTGTTTCCACCCCTGAAGCACTGCTCCTTGCATCCTATTCATAGGCTTACCAGAGATGCAGGTGTTTCCATAGCAACGACTGTGCAGGCAGTGGCAACTGGGCTGTGGTGGGGCCTGGTGGCTGTAATGTGTGAGTATGAGTGCATACCGTATGTGGGTGTTTGAGAGTATTTGTGAGATAAAGACATGGAAATAAATGAAAGAAGAAAAAAAAAACACTTGAGTTTGTCTCCATTTGTACAACTGAAAGCAGGTTAACAGCCCATAGCTCTTCGCTTGTCCACTCACACACATACTCAACAACCATAATTCAATAGTGTTGGCAAGAAAAACAGGTGAGTGACAGGGAGCTGTCTCTAACGGTATGAATGTGGTGGGCTGACTCTTAAGTTTTAAGGTTTGGGGAAATGTCCCTGTTGCAATTTATGTGCTAATTTTGTTCATAGAACTCTTTTCTGTTGCAGTTGCAGTTGTTGTTGTTGTTGTTGTTGTTGTTGTTGTTGTTTTTCTCCACCATGGGACTTATGCTGACATTACTACTTGCCAGGATTATCCTAAAGAACATGTGGTGTTAATCACCTTAGCAAACAGGCAGTACAGTATATCTCGAAAGAGGTATACTCGCGGAGACAATCCTCTTCCTGAAAAACGCTGTCGAAGCATACAAGGAATTAGCAGAAGGTGACAGCATGATTATGGACAGCAGCTTTATATTGTAATGGTTATAAAGCAGCTGGTAAATACCACCTCGGTTACGGTATAAATGAGCAAGAGGCATTATTTCCTATCCTCTTTGTTTCTCTTTCTTTATTCCTTCAAACAACATATGGACGGCAGACAAATAAGGCTGGAGAAGCACAACAAATGTGGATGCTTCCATCAAAGGGCAATTCCAGTCAATTTCAATTCGTAGCTCTGTTGGTTGTAAATTTGGAGGGCTTTCAGTGGAGAGAAAAATGAAAACAATCAGTGTTGTCTACACAAGTTATTTTCCTGCTAGAGTTAGCACTCAACAGGCTTAAACAGGGCAAGTTTTAAAGTGTTTTTAGCCTCTAAACTTGTTCAAAATGTCCTTAACAGTGCCTACCCATGTGCAGTGATTCCTTCTGAGGGAAGACAGTGAATCTGACTGCTGTAGATGGTAAGGCATACAAGTTGTGTTAATTCAGCCAGTGCACATACCTGTTTGTTTCCTTTTTTCTGCAGTTCACACTAGTCAAAACACACCTTTTTGTCGCATCTACTGCAGTAAAATTTGCTGTGTTCACTTGGAAGGAATAACTGCACAAGGGTAGGCACCGGTAAGGTCATTTTGAACATGTTCATAGGGTAAAAACATGTTTAAAACTTGCCCTGTTTAAGCCTGATGGATACTAACTCTAGGAGGAGGATAACACGGTGTAGGCAGCACTGATTGGTTTCATTTTTCTCTCTACTGACAGCACTCCAAATTTACCAACAGAGCTACGTATTGAAATTGAGTGGAATTCTCCTTTTAAGGACATGAGTTCTCATAATGACTTGATGTGTATGAAAATAAGGTGAATCATATGCTTTGGCCTTCACAGCCACCAGATCGCAACCCAACTGAAGACCTATGGGAGATTTTGTAATGATGTGTTACATGGCACTCTCATCCATCATAAAAACACCAATTGAGGGAATTTCTTTTGGAAGAATGATCCCATCAGTTGGAGTTGAAGAGTTGATGCTGACGAGTCAACCATTCGGGTGGCTTGTGAGGGACCAACACCTAACAGCACCTAACCTAACAGCTTTGGCAAGGTGCTCTTACAATGACCCATGTAATGTTTTCCTAACAAGTGGCGTGGCTGTTCACCATCCGTTTGAAATAACACCCAAAGAATCCCTGAATAGACACGGATATGTTGACACAATAGATGCAATTGGTATGACGAAGTCCAAACCAGACTATATAGCATATACTTTATGTATACTGTATGTTAAGCTGTAACAAATAACTTCCTGTTTTTTTGCATATTCAGTATCAATTTCCTCAGGCTACACTATCAAACAAATGCAGTGAATGTATGTGATATGTATTTGGAAGCAGCAGGAAAGCAGACGTGAGTGAGGCACGTTGTCTACCCCAGTCAGATGTATGAGGTGGATTCTTCTTGACAGATTGAGATGCTATCTGCTCCCCACCAGTGGATTTGCAGCAGGGATGCTCTCAACGAGGCAGAGAGATTAGATGGCCCACCAGCAGATAGGAAGCTGTGATAAATAAAGTAAGGCTCTAGTTTTTTAACTGCTGCAATGCATAATTTAGGTTTTTGCTGAGTACATGGTTGAAACTTTCATTTTATGGGCATTTTAAATTTCACAGAACAGAGCAATGAGGGCACAATCCCTCACTGGCTTTCTGTATGTACATGTTATCTTAACAGCTCCTGGCAATAATATAATTATTAGTTGGTGTGGATTTTCCTGAGAAAAATCCTTTTTGGTCATCATTTGGACACTCCATTATCTTTTTTGAAAGCAAACATGTTCCTTGGATGTTTATTTTTAGTCCAAGGTCTGCATGGAGCTTCCATCACGTTGTGCCTTTCCACCGTTCAGCAACTGGCATGAATACATACTAAAGAGATAGACAATGTATATTTCAAGTGCAGAAAAATACAGTAGAGGGGAGCTTTTTTCGCTGCTTCATGCTGCCATTAAAAAATAAAGCCCTTAGTCTCATTTTACCATGCAGGGAAAGAATAATTCCTCCTTTTTGTCATTTTAGGCCTTTATTTGATAAGACAGCTTAGGCATGAAAGTGGATAGAATGGGAATGACATGCAGCAATAGGCTGCATTGAATCTGCAGCTGCTGTGACAAGGACTGAGCCTCTGTACATGGGGCGCATGCTCTACAAGGTGAGCTACCCAGCAACCCCATGAAAGAATAATTTGTGTTGAATGCAATTGTTGGACTATAAATAATTGTATTGACTAACAATAATTATTCTGTTCTTAAATTTTCTATATTTTTAGAAAACTCTTTGTCATCTTCACTGCCTTATTTTGGTTTTAATTCAATACCAGTGGCAATAACAAGTGCTTGAGACAATCTTAAAATTGGTTTTCTACTGCACAAAGATACCCCATTTTGTATTAAGGCACCCTTGGGTCTTTTTAAATTACATAAGTATAAATGGCTATCAGAAAATAGCTTCATCCTTAATAGCTCTATCAAGCTCTTCTGAAAAAGCAGAGGTAGAAATATGAAGACAGTATTAAAGAAATCATTGGGGTAATATAAAAAAAAGGAATGGTTGATGAATAAAGAAAAATCATTTCAAGACAGGTAGTCTGGGTTTCTTTCTCTCTGACGCTAATACTGACCCAAACCATCATACTGCATTTGTTTCTGTTCAGCTTGAATTTAGAAAAAGAAGGATGGAAGTTTGTTTAAACACGCAATGTTCATGGAATGTGGTGTCTGTTGGCATCAGAGCGATGGGGCCGACGTGTAAAGGCATCAGGGTTAACTCAGTGGCATGCTACTCTGCATGAAAGGCAGTCTGAAGTCCAGAGCTGCTTAGTGAGGCGTTTATTTATCAGGCATCCACTGAGCAACCTTTTAGTGATTTGAGTGAGTGGAAAATAGACCAAAAGGAAAATTAAACCCACCCTCCCGTCCGCCGCTCGATATCAATCTGTAATGTTCAGTAAATTCCAGGAGTCATTTTCTTATTAAGATTTGTAATGCACTTTCATCTTGTAGGCATTTCCCTTAGTGTGCCTCATCTACAACAGCCACAGTTACTGGTGTTGCAGCATGTCTAATATATATAGGGGAAGGGCGCGACACCAATACGAATAGTGCTAAGGATAATTATAGCAAAGGTGAGAGTTGGGAAAAAGTGAAACTGGCTTCCCTTAGAGACTCCATGGCTTATCCTCCTTTCTGAAGCCCCTTTGATAAATATCCTCTGATCTGAACTTGTAGAATCCCTGATTCCTTCATGGTTACTCAGAACTGTTGCATATGTAGGTGGTGTGAGGAGGTTTAGCAGCTAGCCAAACAGCAGTGACGTTTTTTTTCTTTTTTGGCCTTTTTGATAATGCTGTTGTAACCAGGGCTCCTGACGTGGCGATCCTTAATTAACAGTTCTCTCAGAACCTCTTCCAAATGTTAATCTTGTCAGGTGATACGCTGCTATAACCAGGCTTGTGATGATGGTACCTCTCCCTACCCTGTATTAGGTGTGTGTGTGTGTGTGTGTGTGTGTGTGTGTGTGTGTGTGTGTGTGTGTGTGTGTGTGTGTGTGTGTGTGGTGTTGACTCACCGCCAGTTTATAGCTCTCCGGTGACCAGCTTGCTCGGACCGGGTGACTCCTCTTAACGCCCTATGAGTGCAGCTGCATCGATCCGGGCAGCTGATAAAAGACCTGTTGTTAAAAAGAACCTTTTGGATCCATTGTAATTTGCATAAAGGGCTAAACATGGAAGCTACTTCTATTTTAAAGCAAAGATAATAATGATCTCACTGCCTCCAAGATAGCAGTCTGACTGCAAGCTGTGGTTGGAATGTACACACGATGCGCTATATTGTTATACAGCATGCCTCGTATCTGGTTGGCTGTGTAGTGACAAGTGGAATTGGATTGGTGATGCTGAGTTTCATCAAACACTGTCTGCAGGCCTACTGCTGGTCAGAGCCTCATTGAGATATGCACAGCCAGCACTGTAAGGCAAAGTTTTATTGTTTTTAGCAATAAAAAAAAGCTAATGTTGTTTGTAATTTGTGTAGCCTAGCTGGTGTTTAAGGGGTTTTAATGTTATGGATATACATGTAAAATTAAGTGAAACTTCTGATGACTTAGACGTGCAATATATTGATATATCGAAGTTAACATATAAACTTTAGCTCTTGCTTTTCTACTGTAGCGTTTGCGTTTTTGTAATAAAGGTTTAGCAGAGAATGAAAGTAAATGGCACCTTGCACCACGTGGGGTGTGACCTTTCTCCATAAATTTGCGATAGCTGTGAACACATACTGTACTTGCAATCATCCCACTGCAACACCCCCTTTTTGCCAATCGGCATGGACAGTTAATCAGCTGTACTTTGACTCATGACCAATTTTTCCACTCAATCTTGTGCAAGTCTGTCTATCCATTTGGAAGTTATGTACCTTTATGTAACAGGCCACTCCCACCCGCACTTCCTCTTGTTAGCCAATTGACATGAATGTAAATGGACTGTATTTATCTAGTCTTTACGACTACTCAAAGCGCTTTTACATGGTACAGGAACCATTCGCCATTCACACACATTCATACACTGTGGCCGAGGCTGCCATGCACTAAACATTCACACACATTCACACACTCATGGCACAGCATCGGGAGCAATTCAGGGTTCAGTGTCTTGCCCGAGGACACTTTGACATTGGACTGCAGGGCACCGCCAACCTTCCAATTGGCAAGCGACAGCTCCACCACCTGAGCCACAGCTGCCCAACACAAACACACCTACACAAACACACACACACACGTACACGCCTCCATGCCAATTTCAGCCTCCTTAGGGAAAAGCTGGCTGAAATAAGTGTCAAGCGACCAACTGACAGAGTGAGCTATGGAGCTGGTTTGCAGCTAAAGCATAACGTAGATAAAGAGTTTTAGAAAATGTCACTGCTGAAGGAGTTGTCACATGGTATAATGGTGCCTTTCAGAAGCTTAATACACTCAAACACATGACATAGTCATTAGCACTCAATCTCATGTCTCTCAGCCCACACACACTACAGGGCTTCTGGTTGATTATGTAAGATAGACAAATAATAGTGCAGTGGTAGAAAATATTATTGTAATCAGGAATCCATCATGTCTGTGCACTGCCATTTGGGTGTCACATCTGCAATGTTTGCCTTAACATGTCCAAACCGTTACCGCAGTAGGCTCCACAGTCTGTAGAGTTCTGGCATCAGCACATTACATGTATTTATGGGATTTCAGCCATGTGCGGCGCTAGACTGTTTTAAATAATAGAAATACCTTGATGCCATGTTGAACAAATCTACAGTATGCAGCCTCTTCTAATCAGGGCAAAGGTATAACAACGTGTCATGTCCTAGTTCACGCTAAGTGCATTTTCATGTCCGTTTGTGCTCCCTCAGGGCCCGTGTGATTTGTCCAGTTAAGAGCTCATGAAACAATCAAGCATAATTAATTGTCTTAACAACAGCTCTCAGAAGACCTGCTAATTGGAAGTTGTAGGTGGAAGAACTACTATTGTCCATGAGGGTTGCATCATTTGCAGGGAAGAAGGAACTTCCTGTTGCTTTGTGGAAGGATGGATGGTGGATATTTCTAGCTGCACATTTTGCATTTTGGTGACTGCTTATAACAATGGAAATAACTAATTGACAACTTCATTACTCAGAAATTCTTTGAGGTGTCTATTTCTCAATGTGTAGTGTAGGTGGGTGTGGTGGAGAGTTTCGTTTTTTTGGTAAATATTTGCTATACTCTTTTGGACCACAGTTTGTATTTTCTTCTTGATTTTCTTATAGTCAGTTTTTATGCTCTATATAGACATTTTACCATATTCTATTCATGGTATAACTTTAATAGATTTAATTGTAACTCCTGTTTTTTGGTATGTTTTCACACGTTTATTTATTGCACCCAAGTGTTTCCACGCTGCTTTTAAGAAACTCCTGCAGAATTTAAATCTGAGGAATAGGCAAGCTCTCTAAACATGACACAAACTTCCGATTTCTAGGGAAGACTGATAAAACTCTGTGCTTATGTTCTTGTGTGTTCTCAACGGAATATGACTGTCTCAGAAATAAGAATGTTTCCTTTCCCTAAAGATAAAATAAAGACTCAGTGTAAGTGTACCAAAGAGAGAAGGATGATGCTTCAGAAAATAACTGTGTTGCAGTATCCATTTTCCCCTGTATGTTTTAAAAGTACATGAATACACAGAATTTACTATGAAGACCACGATCTTTTACATGAGCTGTTAAGGATGCACCATACGTGATTTTACCCAGCAGTAATAAATAATATTGATGTTTTTTTCTGAGCCAATTATTTTTCTATCTCATTACACTACTACCAACTACACATAAATGCAGCTTACTTACACATTCTGTGCATATTGGTGTGATCTGGGAACATGGTAACATCCCTAAAAACAGGTTGTAAAAAAGCCAATGTGCCTCAACCTCCGTTTGGAGACATTGGGCCCTATTTAAACAATCTATGCACATTTACTTGTTTAACGGCGAAAAAAAGGGAGTGTTCGCCAGACGCATGGTTCAACTAAGTTAATTAATCATAGGTGAGTTTTGTGTTTAACACGCAATAAACCAATCAGAGTGTCATCTCCCATCCCCTTTAAAAGCCAGGCACATTTGTGCCTCGGGGCATTGCTATTATGATGGCGGATTTGCTAAGCAGGAAGGAGAGAAGAAGAAACTGATCTGTTGGTGCGTCAAGTGAAAGTGTGTAGACAGATAATATCATAATACTATTTCACGTTTAGGGTTGGGCAGTAATATGGTATACTGTAGGGTCTTAAACATGACAACGTATCGGTTTCAATACCGTCATTAAAAAAAATGCAATTTATACAGGAACAGGAGACAAGGATTAAATATAATGTTTTTAATGTCAGAGAGAGAGAGAGATATTCAGTTACTCAACAGTTGGGTGACGCCGTCTGAGCCTATGTCGTCATTTTTAATTAGTAACAGTAATACTGTATACCGCGGTAAAACAGGAAGGAGGTTTGATGGTTTTAAAATTTGGATACCCCCCCAACTCTAGTCGACATTGTAACCGTTTTATTTGTAATCTTTGTGTGTTGCTGCGCATCCGTGTGTGTGTGTGTGTGTGCGTGCGTGCGTGCGTGCGTGTAATAAGAACAGTGTGTGGGTGCTCTGCACAAGCCTCGTCGCATTTTATTAATGCGCTGTTAAAATAACAACAATATGCTGCACTATTGACTTTAGACCGTGTTTTTCTTGGTCAATGGCGCTTTCTGCTGCCTCAAGATAGAGAATTGTCAACCCTGGGGTTTGTCAGATCTTGTTTCTTGCCCGGTGTAAAGTCACAAGTTATGCTTTACCCAATCTACTTTGGCTGAGAATGGACATATTTGTCTTTTGCAATACTGCTGTGACCACACATTCAGAAAAGAATTAATTTCCTGGTCATAGATCTGGCTTGGTTAAGACTAATCTGTTGTACTGTGGACTCAGTCTAGAATCAGTTTTGTTTTATTGTTTGTGTTCCTGCCCCCCTGCTTTAGAGAATCCAACCCTCATTGCAATATCTCATAGAAATGCACGAGGTGCCGTAGCTTCTTTTTTACATAAAACACATTAGCACCAAGTCCTCGTTTGGAGTTTATGAGAATTTATGACCCCTTAAATGGATTAGCTTTATTGTCAGGAGAGCCACAAGTCAGAGCTGCTATGGTTTATGGATTCTGTCTCCATCCTCATAATGTTTTGTCTTCTAGCTATCATAAACTAGAATAGCTTAAAGCAAATGAACTGAACCCATGCTTTTTTTCCCCACGCTGATCAAAGAGGAAACTTTGACCGGGGCATCAAGACCAAAGAAAACCTGCAAAACAAAAAAACTCAGCCTCCTAAATAACAAACCAAACTGCTTAACTTTATCAAATTGTTTTTTGATGGTTTTTCATTTTTTGTCTCTTTGAAATGTTAACCCTGTCAAAAGAGGGTGTATATGGCAGATAATTTTTCATTCTGGAAGTAGGTATGGTTTTAATGGAACAACACATGTCCCTTTTTGTCTTTATATAGATACAAACATAATTGGTGTAGGAGGTCGCCATAGAAACCTCTGTAACTCAGGTTCATTCCTGTCAGCGGTCGCAGTCACAATAAATGGCTTTGGAATTTGGGGCACGCTTCTCATAAGCAGAAAACTGGGGTAAATTTAGCTGCCCTCAGAAAAGAGAGCGCTGTTACAAACTGAAGCTAAAAGGCAGGAAAGCAATGAGCACCCCTGTTTCTTCATAGGAAGACGTCTTAATTTGTAACTTGCGTAACGTGCATTGGCCTGCTGTGGGGTTTGAGCAACACACCGAACCAAAAGTTTCTCCCAATGAGCACGCCAGCTCCACCACCATCGGTGTAGGAATGGGTGACTGAGAGCTTTGTCCTGTAAGATAGAAAGGCACTATGTAGCCCAGATTATGTCAGACTTCAATTTCACTATGGAATATGTTATCAGCAAAGTGGCTCTTTATGCTATATCTGATGGATGGTTTTAGCTGAAATGTGCATACTTCCCCCTGCAAAACAAAAAATTATCCACACAGGCATGCAGGTAACTAAGGTGCTGATCAAAATCAATCTTTCCCTAACCTATTAGCCTATTAGTTTAAGTTAGCTAAGCCAAACCCGTAGATGTATCTGTCATGCTCACATCTGTCATTTTTGCAGACACTGACACGCAACCTATTTTGGGTTTGATTTTTTTTTTTTTTT
>NC_045745.1:11726146-11727695 GCF_008692095.1 Etheostoma spectabile | reverse complement strand
TTTTTTAGATGATGACTTGTTGAATGTTTTGTTATTGTTACCATTTTTAGAGCAAGAGAGAAGTATTTTTGCCTGATGGTGACTAAAGAATAAAGAATGACTAGGAGTCATCGTGTGCGGAGGATCACATTAAACTTCATGTCTCTCTTCGGGAGATCTTTCCCTAATGATGATGCAAAAAATAGTATACAAACGTGGCTGTCCTGCCAGGTTTTCCTGAAGCGCTAGTAGTTTTGGATCACCAGATCTGTCAGGGGTGTTAACCTACCTAAACTATATATTAATATATGTATCTTCCAGTCTAGGGTTTTGTTGCCTTGTGATTAAAAGACATTTGGACACCTCATCATATTCATGACCTTCTGCGTTCTCTACAACCATCTACAAATGTACTCTGGTCTTGGGAAATTGCTGTTACTGGGTAGTTGCCTATCAAAGAGGACAAAGGCCGACCGAAGATACAAGACACAAGATGTGGTTGAAATGCTCTCTGGCTAAATTGAATTCCAGGTTGTGCTTATGTCGACCCCCACCTTTCAAATCTTGGCTGCTTTTACTATGTACATCTGGACCCATGGGCGCCCCCCTTTGTTTCTGCGGCCAGAGAAAGACAATAGATACTCGGGGTAACGCACACTACCAAAGGTTTCTATTTACCATGACAAAGCTGACAGCCACGCAGTGGTCACTATTGCTACAAGCAAAGCAGCTCGCCAACATATAAATCCTTCAGCTAAACACACAGTTGCATCCACAGTGTGCAGTTTGTACAAACACATGTCCATAAACATACACACAAATATAAACCTAAAATAAAAAAAAATACAGAAACACACACCCACACCACCCACAGGCGACCACAGATATGCAACACACAGGATGAGGAATTGGAAGCATTTAGGGGAGTTCCAAACACTGTATCTTTTGTTTCTGTCTGCTCTTCTTCACATGACATATGCAGCAAGCCTTTTGCAAGCAATGCAAAATTGAAGCAATCAAAGTATTCACTTGTCTCTTGCTTTTGCTAGCCTTTTTCATTGTCCTTTCTTCACCTTTTACTCAACGCACTGTATGCTGAAATTGTTTCTTTGGTCCTTTGGTTGAAACATAGTCAAGAGCAGAAAATGTATACTTTTCTTTCTTTTTTTAAGTGTCTTGTTTTTTATACGGAGCCCCCCTGGGGTCAGCTGAGACAAAAACACACAGAATAAATATCTGTGCCCTTGGTTTTATAAACGTGAGCAGTTAGAAAGAACTTCACAGATTCCAACTTCCAGGATCAACTACTCTAGAGTGACAAAAATGTCTGTAGAGGACTTCTAGGACTCAAATGTCCTGTTTGTTTGAGGTGCTCTTTGGATGGGTAAATCATACATAGCAAAACTCAGGAAAAATCCAAGGCACTCTCACTGGAAAAATCAAAAAGCCTTTATCGGGTGTCTAGATAGCTCAGTTGGTAGAGTGGGCGTCCATATATGGGGGTTTGGTCTTCACCGCAGTGGGCTGGGGTTCAACTCCAACCTGTAGTCCTTTGCTGCACGTTGTTCCC
>NC_045745.1:11722847-11726136 GCF_008692095.1 Etheostoma spectabile | reverse complement strand
CCCCCCCCTCTCCCTTTTTATGTCTTCAGCTGTGATGTCAAAAATAAAGGCTAAAAATGCCCAAAAAGTAATCTTTAAAAAACCCTTTATTATTATGGCTTAGTCATCTTAAACCTTTAAAACCAACTCTGACGCATTTCGGCAACACAAGCCTTCGTCAGGGAGTCAACAGTTTTCAAACCGGAAAAGACTTTCTTATAATCTATAGTGAAATGATTTAAATCACAAACGATATCTCTTTCCTAACAAAGTAAGGTTAACAACGAGCTACAAACTAATTTTCATCAAAACCAGCTGCGTCCAACCTGGAGAAATAACACTGGTCTCTAGCAGCAGCCGGCAGTGCTTAGGGACCGTCTATAAACTACATCACCGACACCAAAATATGTATTTTTGTAATGATTAAATAAGGTAGTGTCTCCAAACGTATTTTTTAAATGTAAGTGCTCTAGTAAAACTAGCAGGAGACAAGTTATAATTAAAGTAAGTTTAGAGTCACTACCTTATTTAACCATTAGATTAATACGTATTTTTGTGTCAGCGTTGTAGTTTCTCGCACCGCCGGCTGCTACTAGAGACCAGGGTTATTTCTCCAGGTTGGAGGACGGCTTGTTTTGATGAAAATTAGTTTTTAGCTCATTACTTGCAACCTTACGAAAGATGCGTCGTTTGTGATTTAAAATCATTTCAGCATATAGTAGTTGAAATTCAAATCTGAATATCTTTCTAACTTTGCTCACATTTATAAAACGGAGGTCACACATTATGAATCTGTGCTGAGTATGAACCAATGCTAACAGTTTATAAAACCGAGGGTTTATTCTGTGTGGACGCTTTAGTTTTTTGTTTTGTTTTTTTTCCCAGCTGACCCCGGGAGGGCTCCGTAGTTTTACTATCTGGTCCCTGGCCTCTCAAATTTCCTCTTTTAGCAGTCATGTGGTTTTTGGTGATAAAGATAAAACACAATCAAATCAATTCAAAGCGGTCCAATTGCATTAGCTCAGTTGGTGCACTTCTTTTCAATGTTAATGTTTTTGCATAGCAAAGGTTATACCATGTGTTTGTAAAAAAAACACTGTCCGTGTTGAGTCCTATTAACCATCGCTCTGCAAAGGATCTAAGATTGGGTTGGAGCAGATCTTTCCCAGTGGATATCTAATTAAACTGAACAGTGGGACTTCAGACAAGCTTGCTTTACAGAGTATTAATAAGAAGCAAATTCTAAATTGCTCTTACAGGCTTATTCTGTGATTGCCTACCAATTCAATGACCTTCAGATTAGAATACTTTGCTTTTATATAATACTAATTTGTTTTCCCAATTACACCCGGCAATAGAGTTCTCATCTCGTCATCGACAAAAGCACTTTGGTTAGGGTCAGGGACAGATTGGAGTTTTGGTTCAATTTGAATACAGTAAACGCATCCGTGTCTCATGCTTTAAGTTATTGTCAACTTTATCAATATTTAACCAAGACCATCATCTTTGCCTTGACCAAGTGCTATGACCTAAACAAGTTGCAATAAGGTGATATTGTCAGAAAAGAAATGAAATACATATTTCAAAACTATTCGCTTTGAGCATGCAGTGCTTAGCTTTTAAGCTATGAACAGTAAAGTGTGAATCAGGTCTTGGGTTCTTCTAATGCCAATTCTTCAAATAAGGAGTACAAGACATGTTGACCGATGTTGAATGTACATGTACTGTAATTTCAAATGTACATTTGTATACATTTACAATGTGTCTAACAGTAATTGCAGTTGGTGTTTTTTAGGCCAGCTGGAGTAGAAGACCAGCTGTTTACCCCTGTAGAACTTCTCTGAGCTGAAAGACAACGTTAACAAACCAGGAAGAAGGAATACTTTTAGGCCACGGAAGCGCTCTGGCTTACCAGCGAAAAGCTATTAATAAGTCATGGAATCCTACATTCATGTACATCATTCTTCAAACTAAAGTTTAAACACATGAGAATATATGTTTTCCTTTCACTACCATGTGCTACATTAATGAATATCTGCTTGGGCATGTTGCTGAAAATCCTAGAGAATATGGTAGTTGAATGAATTTTGAAAAGTCTAGTTCTCCCCTGAAGGCATGCTGCATACTAACTTACATTTATCGGAATCTTCCCGTGAGGATGAGCAGCCACAGATAGTGTGTTGCTTGCTGCTTTCTTGATAACAGTGGTCGTGGGAGACAGCCAGAGTTGGCACTGGCTGCAAACAGAAGACAGACGAGATGAGGCAGGCAACAGAACAGTTGGCTTCAGGGGCAAAGAATGTCACTCCTATTTAAAATGTTCCTTCAGGGCTTTACTTGCTGCATCCCAAGATGTAGGCTGTGGACTGTGTATAGGCTTGTAGGCATTTTAATTTTGTTTTACACAGTTACAACAAAATTGGTGTCCAAGGGTCTCTGGTATGCCACCTCTACAAGCATATAAGGTTTTTAATACAAGATATGTATGGCAAGAAATAAAATTGAATCAATTTATGGGTCCCAGAATGTTTAAGTTATTGACATAGTCTCAATTTGACATAAGCACATAACAATGAATACTCAGCAGCAGCAAAACATGGTTGAAAAAAGTAATACGACAAGCCATCCCTATATATAAGTCGGAACCACCATATGTACTTTTTCACTTGGGAACTCGTGTTGGCCTAGTTCTGGCAGCTTGTGCTCATTTTTCAAGGACAAGGTGATCTTTTTTTTTTTTTTTTTTTTTTTTTATTCGTGCTGCAGTCACCAATTCTCTTCCTTCTCTCTGTCTTTTCCTATGTTACTCTTACCCTCTGTTCTCCTCCTTTCTTGGCACTGGCTCTGTATTCCTTCCCTGCTGCCTTATGTGCATACATTATTTAGCAATCCAAGGAGTGAAAATGCTATGATAGAGTGTCTCAGCATCCAGCTGGACCACAGAGACATGTTATTTTTACCAATCTCTTTCGCCCCATCCAGAAGGTTAAATAATGTACGTGTTAGCGGCACATCCACTCTGATGCAGGGGGATGCAGATGGGAATCAGTATGCCAAGTGTGTCATTAGGATGACACCATCCACTGACAGATTGCGGATTTCGGACAAATTTCACCATGGGATACTTGCAGCGCAAATGAGATAGGGTATGATAGAAAGGTGGTGAAGGAATCTGATTTAAATTGCTGTCTACTAATCCCCCTCACTGTCTGTTTGTTTTGACTCCGACTCACACTGTTGAGCGTGTGTTCCACATCCCGTGTGTTTTTATTAAATTCTTCGGAAATAAGAGTTCAGGTGTTGCTACTTA